>NW_027556840.1:0-62238 GCF_041903045.1 Epinephelus lanceolatus | reverse complement strand
TTTCTGGCTTGGAAACTTGTTTCTGAGGGCTTCTGGACAAAAGTAACAGCCTAAGTGACAACATGCTGTCAAAATGCTTTTCGGGCCCTGAAAACACTAAAGTGACATGGTGCTGTTTTCTGACCAACTAGTGATGAAAACCAGAAGAAACTGCCTTGCTACTATAGACTTCAGCAAAGTACATGTTTCTGGCTTGGAAACTCCTGTTCTGAGTGCTTCTGTGAAAAGTAACAGCCTAAGTGACAACATGCTGTCAAAATGCTTTTCGGCCCTGAAAACACTAAAAGTGACATGTTGCTGTTTTCTGACCAACTAGTGATGAAACCAGAAGAAACTGCCTTGCTACTATAGACTTCAGCAAAGTACATGTTTCTGGCTTGGAAACTTCGTTCTGAGGGCTTCTGTGACAAAAGTAACAGCCTAAGTGACAACATGCTGTCAAAATGCTTTTCGGCCCTGAAAACACTAAAAGTGACATGTTGCTGTTTTCTGACCAACTAGTGATGAAAACCAGAAGAAACTGCCTTGCTACTATAGACTTCAGCAAAGTACATGTTTCTGGCTTGGAAACTCCGTTTCTGAGGGCTTCTGGTGAAAAGTAACAGCCTAAGTGACAACATGCTGTCAAAATGCTTTTCGGGCCCTGAAAACACTAAAAGTTGACATGTTGCTGTTTTCTGACCAACTAGTGATGAAAACCAGAAGAAACTGCCTTGCTACTATAGACTTCAGCAAAGTACATGTTTCTGGCTTGGAAACTTGTTTCTGAGGGCTTCTGGACAAAAGTAACAGCCTAAGTGACAACATGCTGTCAAAATGCTTTTCGGGCCCTGAAAACACTAAAAGTGACATGTTGCTGTTTTCTGACCAACTAGTGATGAAAACCAGAAGAAACTGCCTTGCTACTAGTAGACTTCAGCAAAGTACATGTTTCTGGCTTGGAAACTCGTTTCTGAGTGCTTCTGGTGAAAAGTAACAGCCTAAGTGACAACATGCTGTCAAAATGCTTTTCGGGCCCTGAAAACACTAAAAGTGACATGTTGCTGTTTCTGACCAACTAGTGATGAAACCAGAAGAAACTGCCTTGCTACTATAGATTCAGCAAAGTACATGTTTCTGGCTTGGAAACTCGTTTCTGAGGGCTTCTGGACAAAAGTAACAGCCTAAGTGACAACATGCTGTCAAAATGCTTTTCGGGCCCTGAAAACACTAAAAGTGACATGTTGCTGTTTTCTGACCAACTAGTGATGAAACCAGAAGAAACTGCCTTGCTACTGTAGACTTCAGCAAAGTACATGTTTCTGGCTTGGAAACTTGTTTCTGAGGGCTTCTGGACAAAAGTAACAGCCTAAGTGACAACATGCTGTCAAAATGCTTTTCGGCCCTGAAAACACTAAAAGTGACATGTTGCTGTTTTCTGACCAACTAGTGATGAAAACCAGAAGAAACTGCCTTGCTACTATAGACTTCAGCAAAGTACATGTTCTGGCTTGGAAACTCGTTTCTGAGTGCTTCTGGGAAAAAGTAACAGCCTAAGTGACAACATGCTGTCAAAATGCTTTTCGGGCCCTGAAAACACTAAAAGTGACATGTTGCTGTTTTCTGACCAACTAGTGATGAAAACCAGAAGAAACTGCCTTGCTACTATAGACTTCAGCAAAGTACATGTTTCTGGCTTGGAAACTCGTTTCTGAGGGCTTCTGGACAAAAGTAACAGCCTAAGTGACAACATGCTGTCAAAATGCTTTTCGGGCCCTGAAAACACTAAAAGTGACATGTTGCTGTTTTCTGACCAACTAGTGATGAAAACCAGAAGAAACTGCCTTGCTACTATAGACCTTCAGCAAAGTACATGTTTCTGGCTTGGAAACTCGTTTCTGAGTGCTTCTGTGAAAAAGTAACAGCCTAAGTGACAACATGCTGTCAAAATGCTTTTCTGGCCCTGAAAACACTAAAAGTGACATGTTGCTGTTTTCTGACCAACTAGTGATGAAAACCAGAAGAAACTGCCTTGCTACTGTAGACTCAGCAAAGTACATGTTTCTGGCTTGGAAACTTGTTTCTGAGTGCTTCTGGGACAAAAGTAACAGCCTAAGTGACAACATGCTGTCAAAATGCTTTTCGGGCCCTGAAAACACTAAAAGTGACATGTTGCTGTTTTCTGACCAACTAGTGATGAAAACCAGAAGAAACTGCCTTGCTACTGTAGACTTCACCAAAGTACATGTTTCTGGCTTGGAAACTTGTTTCTGAGGGCTTCTGGACAAAAGTAACAGCCTAAGTGACAACATGCTGTCAAAATGCTTTTCGGGCCCTGAAAACACTAAAAGTGACATGTTGCTGTTTTCTGACCAACTAGTGATGAAAACCAGAAGAAACTGCCTTGCTACTATAGACTTCAGCAAAGTACATGTTTCTGGCTTGGAAACTCGTTTCTGAGTGCTTCTGGTGAAAAGTAACAGCCTAAGTGACAACATGCTGTCAAAATGCTTTTCGGGCCTGAAAACACTAAAAGTGACATGTTGCTGTTTTCTGACCAACTAGTGATGAAAACCAGAAGAAACTGCCTTGCTACTATAGACTTCAGCAAAGTACATGTTTCTGGTCTTGGAAACTCCTTTCTGAGTGCTTCTGGTGAAAAGTAACAGCCTAAGTGACAACATGCTGTCAAAATGCTTTTCGGGCCCTGAAAACACTAAAAGTGACATGTTGCTGTTTTCTGACCAACTAGTGATGAAAACCAGAAGAAACTGCCTTGCTACTGTAGACTTCAGCAAAGTACATGTTTCTGGCTTGGAAACTTGTTTCTGAGGGCTTCTGGACAAAAGTAACAGCCTAAGTGACAACATGCTGTCAAAATGCTTTTCGGGCCCTGAAAACACTAAAAGTGACATGTTGCTGTTTTCTGACCAACTAGTGATGAAAACCAGAAGAAACTGCCTTGCTACTGTAGACTTCAGCAAAGTACATGTTTCTGGCTTGGAAACTGTTTCTGAGGGCTTCTGGACAAAAGTAACAGCCTAAGTGACAACATGCTGTCAAAATGCTTTTCGGGCCCTGAAAACACTAAAAGTGACATGTTGCTGTTTTCTGACCAACTAGTGATGAAAACCAGAAGAAACTGCCTTGCTACTGTAGACTTCACCAAAGTACATGTTTCTAGCTTGGAAACTTGTTTCTGAGGGCTTCTGGACAAAAGTAACAGCCTAAGTGACAACATGCTGTCAAAATGCTTTTCGGGCCCTGAAAACACTAAAAGTGACATGTTGCTGTTTTCTGACCAACTAGTGATGAAAACCAGAAGAAACTGCCTTGCTTCTATAGACTTCAGCAAAGTACATGTTTCTGGCTTGGAAACTCGTTTCTGAGTGCTTCTGTGAAAAGTAACAGCCTAAGTGACAACATGCTGTCAAAATGCTTTTCGGGCCCTGAAAACACTAAAAGTGACATGTTGCTGTTTTCTGACCAACTAGTGATGAAAACCAGAAGAAACTGCCTTGCTACTATAGACTTCAGCAAAGTACATGTTTCTGGCTTGGAAACTCCTTTCTGAGTGCTTCTGGTGAAAAGTAACAGCCTAAGTGACAACATGCTGTCAAAATGCTTTTCGGGCCCTGAAAACACTAAAAGTGACATGTTGCTGTTTTCTGACCAACTAGTGATGAAAACCAGAAGAAACTGCCTTGCTACTATAGACGTCAGCAAAGTACATGTTTCTGGTTTGGAAACTCCTTTCTGAGTGCTTCTGGTGAAAAGTAACAGCCTAAGTGACAACATGCTGTCAAAATGCTTTTCGGGCCCTGAAAACACTAAAAGTGACATGTTGCTGTTTTCTGACCAACTAGTGATGAAAACCAGAAGAAACTGCCTTGCTACTATAGACTTCAGCAAAGTACATGTTTCTGGCTTGGAAACTCGTTTCTGAGTGCTTCTGGTGAAAAGTAACAGCCTAAGTGACAACATGCTGTCAAAATGCTTTTCGGCCCTGAAAACACTAAAAGTGACATGTTGCTGTTTTCTGACCAACTAGTGATGAAAACCAGAAGAAACTGCCTTGCTACTGTAGACTTCACCAAAGTACATGTTTCTGGCTTGGAAACTTGTTTCTGAGGGCTTCTGGACAAAAGTACAGCCTAAGTGACAACATGCTGTCAAAATGCTTTTCGGCCCTGAAAACACTAAAAGTGACATGTTGCTGTTTTCTGACCAACTAGTGATGAAAACCAGAAGAAACTGCCTTGCTACTATAGACTTCAGCAAAGTACATGTTTCTGGCTTGGAAACTCGTTTCTGAGTGCTTCTGGTGAAAAGTAACAGCCTAAGTGACAACATGCTGTCAAAATGCTTTTCGGGCCCTGAAAACACTAAAAGTGACATGTTGCTGTTTTCTGACCAACTAGTGATGAAAACCAGAAGAAACTGCCTTGCTACTGTAGACTTCAGCAAAGTACATGTTTCTGGCTAGGAACTTGTTTCTGAGGGCTTCTGGACAAAAGTAACAGCCTAAGTGACAACATGCTGTCAAAATGCTTTTCGGGCCCTGAAAACACTAAAAGTGACATGTTGCTGTTTTCTGACCAACTAGTGATGAAAACCAGAAGAAACTGCCTTGCTACTGTAGACTTCACCAAAGTACATGTTTCTGGCTTGGAAACTTGTTTCTGAGGGCTTCTGGACAAAAGTAACAGCCTAAGTGACAACATGCTGTCAAAATGCTTTTCGGGCCCTGAAAACACTAAAAGTGACATGTTGCTGTTTTCTGACCAACTAGTGATGAAACCAGAAGAAACTGCCTTGCTACTATAGACTTCAGCAAAGTACATGTTTCTGGCTTGGAAACTTGTTTCTGAGTGCTTCTGGTGAAAAGTAACAGCCTAAGTGACAACATGCTGTCAAAATGCTTTTAGGGCCCTGAAAACACTAAAAGTGACATGTTGCTGTTTTCTGACCAACTAGTGATGAAAACCAGAAGAAACTGCCTTGCTACTGTAGACTTCAGCAAAGTACATGTTTCTGGCTTGGAAACTCGTTTCTGAGTGCTTCTGGTGAAAAGTAACAGCCTAAGTGACAACATGCTGTCAAAATGCTTTTCGGGCCCTGAAAACACTAAAAGTGACATGTTGCTGTTTTCTGACCAACTAGTGATGAAAACCAGAAGAAACTGCCTTGCTACTGTAGACTTCAGCAAAGTACATGTTTCTGGCTTGGAAACTTGTTTCTGAGGGCTTCTGGACAAAAGTAACAGCCTAAGTGACAACATGCTGTCAAAATGCTTTTCGGGCCCTGAAAACACTAAAAGTGACATGTTGCTGTTTTCTGACCAACTAGTGATGAAAACCAGAAGAAACTGCCTTGCTACTGTAGACTTCAGCAAAGTACATGTTTCTGGCTTGGAAACTTGTTTCTGAGGGCTTCTGGACAAAAGTAACAGCCTAAGTGACAACATGCTGTCAAAATGCTTTTCGGGCCCTGAAAACACTAAAAGTGACATGTTGCTGTTTTCTGACCAACTAGTGATGAAAACCAGAAGAAACTGCCTTGCTACTGTAGACTTCACCAAAGTACATGTTTCTGGCTTGGAAACTTGTTTCTGAGGGCTTCTGGACAAAAGTAACAGCCTAAGTGACAACATGCTGTCAAAATGCTTTTCGGGCCCTGAAAACACTAAAAGTGACATGTTGCTGTTTTCTGACCAACTAGTGATGAAAACCAGAAGAAACTGCCTTGCTACTATAGACTTCAGCAAAGTACATGTTTCTGGCTTGGAAACTCTTTCTGAGTGCTTCTGGTGAAAAGTAACAGCCTAAGTGACAACATGCTGTCAAAATGCTTTTCGGGCCCTGAAAACACTAAAAGTGACATGTTGCTGTTTTCTGACCAACTAGTGATGAAAACCAGAAGAAACTGCCTTGCTACTATAGACTTCAGCAAAGTACATGTTTCTGGCTTGGAAACTCGTTTCTGAGGGCTTCTGGACAAAAGTAACAGCCTAAGTGACAACATGCTGTCAAAATGCTTTTCGGGCCCTGAAAACACTAAAAGTGACATGTTGCTGTTTTCTGACCAACTAGTGATGAAAACCAGAAGAAACTGCCTTGCTACTATAGACCTCAGCAAAGTACATGTTCTGGTTGGAAACTCCTTTCTGAGTGCTTCTGGTGAAAAGTAACAGCCTAAGTGACAACATGCTGTCAAAATGCTTTTCGGGCCCTGAAAACACTAAAAGTGACATGTTGCTGTTTTCTGACCAACTAGTGATGAAAACCAGAAGAAACTGCCTTGCTACTGTAGACTTCAGCAAAGTACATGTTTCTGGCTTGGAAACTTGTTTCTGAGGGCTTCTGGACAAAAGTAACAGCCTAAGTGACAACATGCTGTCAAAATGCTTTTCGGGCCCTGAAAACACTAAAAGTGACATGTTGCTGTTTTCTGACCAACTAGTGATGAAAACCAGAAGAAACTGCCTTGCTACTGTAGACTTCAGCAAAGTACATGTTTCTGGCTTGGAAACTTGTTTCTGAGGGCTTCTGGACAAAAGTAACAGCCTAAGTGACAACATGCTGTCAAAATGCTTTTCGGGCCCTGAAAACACTAAAAGTGACATGTTGCTGTTTTCTGACCAACTAGTGATGAAAACCAGAAGAAACTGCCTTGCTACTGTAGACTTCACCAAAGTACATGTTTCTAGCTTGGAAACTTGTTTCTGAGGGCTTCTGGACAAAAGTAACAGCCTAAGTGACAACATGCTGTCAAAATGCTTTTCGGGCCCTGAAAACACTAAAAGTGACATGTTGCTGTTTTCTGACCAACTAGTGATGAAAACCAGAAGAAACTGCCTTGCTTCTATAGACTTCAGCAAAGTACATGTTTCTGGCTTGGAAACTCGTTTCTGAGTGCTTCTGGTGAAAAGTAACAGCCTAAGTGACAACATGCTGTCAAAATGCTTTTCGGGCCCTGAAAACACTAAAAGTGACATGTTGCTGTTTTCTGACCAACTAGTGATGAAAACCAGAAGAAACTGCCTTGCTACTATAGACTTCAGCAAAGTACATGTTTCTGGCTTGGAAACCCTTTCTGAGTGCTTCTGGTGAAAAGTAACAGCCTAAGTGACAACATGCTGTCAAAATGCTTTTCGGGCCCTGAAAACACTAAAAGTGACATGTTGCTGTTTTCTGACCAACTAGTGATGAAAACCAGAGAAACTGCCTTGCTACTATAGACGTCAGCAAAGTACATGTTTCTGGTTTGGAAACTCCTTTCTGAGTGCTTCTGGTGAAAAGTAACAGCCTAAGTGACAACATGCTGTCAAAATGCTTTTCGGGCCTGAAAACACTAAAAGTGACATGTTGCTGTTTTCTGACCAACTAGTGATGAAAACCAGAAGAAACTGCCTTGCTACTATAGACTTCAGCAAAGTACATGTTTCTGGCTTGGAAACTCGTTTCTGAGTGCTTCTGGTGAAAAGTAACAGCCTAAGTGACAACATGCTGTCAAAATGCTTTTCGGGCCCTGAAAACACTAAAAGTGACATGTTGCTGTTTTCTGACCAACTAGTGATGAAAACCAGAAGAAACTGCCTTGCTACTGTAGACTTCACCAAAGTACATGTTTCTGGCTTGGAAACTTGTTTCTGAGGCTTCTGGACAAAAGTAACAGCCTAAGTGACAACATGCTGTCAAAATGCTTTTCGGCCCTGAAAACACTAAAAGTGACATGTTGCTGTTTTCTGACCAACTAGTGATGAAAACCAGAAGAAACTGCCTTGCTACTATAGACTTCAGCAAAGTACATGTTTCTGGCTTGGAAACTCGTTTCTGAGTGCTTCTGGTGAAAAGTAACAGCCTAAGTGACAACATGCTGTCAAAATGCTTTTCGGCCCTGAAAACACTAAAAGTGACATGTTGCTGTTTTCTGACCAACTAGTGATGAAAACCAGAAGAAACTGCCTTGCTACTGTAGACTTCAGCAAAGTACATGTTTCTGGCTTGGAAACTCTGTTTCTGAGGGCTTCTGGACAAAAGTAACAGCCTAAGTGACAACATGCTGTCAAATGCTTTTCGGGCCCTGAAAACACTAAAAGTGACATGTTGCTGTTTTCTGACCAACTAGTGATGAAAACCAGAAGAAACTGCCTTGTTACTGTAGACTTCAGCAAAGTACATGTTTCTGGCTTGGAAACTTGTTCTGAGGGCTTCTGGACAAAAGTAACAGCCTAAGTGACAACATGCTGTCAAAATGCTTTTCGGGCCCTGAAAACACTAAAAGTGACATGTTGCTGTTTTCTGACCAACTAGTGATGAAAACCAGAAGAAACTGCCTTGCTACTGTAGACTTCACCAAAGTACATGTTTCTGGCTTGGAAACTTGTTTCTGAGGCTTCTGGACAAAAGTAACAGCCTAAGTGACAACATGCTGTCAAAATGCTTTTCGGGCCCTGAAAACACTAAAAGTGACATGTTGCTGTTTTCTGACCAACTAGTGATGAAAACCAGAAGAAACTGCCTTGCTACTATAGACTTCAGCAAAGTACATGTTTCTGGCTTGGAAACTCTTTCTGAGTGCTTCTGGTGAAAAGTAACAGCCTAAGTGACAACATGCTGTCAAAATGCTTTTCGGGCCCTGAAAACACTAAAAGTGACATGTTGCTGTTTTCTGACCAACTAGTGATGAAAACCAGAAGAAACTGCCTTGCTACTATAGACTTCAGCAAAGTACATGTTTCTGGCTTGGAAACTCGTTTCTGAGGCTTCTGGACAAAAGTAACAGCCTAAGTGACAACATGCTGTCAAAATGCTTTTCGGGCCCTGAAAACACTAAAAGTGACATGTTGCTGTTTTCTGACCAACTAGTGATGAAAACCAGAAGAAACTGCCTTGCTACTATAGACTTCAGCAAAGTACATGTTTCTGGTTTGGAAACTCCTTTCTGAGTGCTTCTGGTGAAAAGTAACAGCCTAAGTGACAACATGCTGTCAAAATGCTTTTCGGGCCCTGAAAACACTAAAAGTGACATGTTGCTGTTTTCTGACCAACTAGTGATGAAAACCAGAAGAAACTGCCTTGCTACTGTAGACTTCAGCCAAAGTACATGTTTCTGGCTTGGAAACTTGTTTCTGAGGGCTTCTGGACAAAAGTAACAGCCTAAGTGACAACATGCTGTCAAAATGCTTTTCGGGCCCTGAAAACACTAAAAGTGACATGTTGCTGTTTTCTGACCAACTAGTGATGAAAACCAGAAGAAACTGCCTTGCTACTATAGACTTCAGCAAAGTACATGTTTCTGGCTTGGAAACTCGTTTCTGAGTGCTTCTGGTGAAAAGTAACAGCCTAAGTGACAACATGCTGTCAAAATGCTTTTCGGCCCTGAAAACACTAAAAGTGACATGTTGCTGTTTTCTGACCAACTAGTGATGAAAACCAGAAGAAACTGCCTTGTTACTGTAGACTTCAGCAAAGTACATGTTTCTGGCTTGGAAACTTGTTTCTGAGGGCTTCTGGACAAAAGTAACAGCCTAAGTGACAACATGCTGTCAAAATGCTTTTCGGGCCCTGAAAACACTAAAAGTGACATGTTGCTGTTTTCTGACCAACTAGTGATGAAAACCAGAAGAAACTGCCTTGCTACTGTAGACTTCACCAAAGTACATGTTTCTGGCTTGGAAACTTGTTTCTGAGGGCTTCTGGACAAAAGTAACAGCCTAAGTGACAACATGCTGTCAAAATGCTTTTCGGGCCCTGAAAACACTAAAAGTGACATGTTGCTGTTTTCTGACCAACTAGTGATGAAAACCAGAAGAAACTGCCTTGCTACTATAGACTTCAGCAAAGTACATGTTTCTGGCTTGGAAACTCCTTTCTGAGTGCTTCTGGTGAAAAGTAACAGCCTAAGTGACAACATGCTGTCAAAATGCTTTTCGGGCCCTGAAAACACTAAAAGTGACATGTTGCTGTTTTCTGACCAACTAGTGATGAAAACCAGAAGAAACTGCCTTGCTACTATAGACTTCAGCAAAGTACATGTTTCTGGCTTGAAACTCGTTTCTGAGGGCTTCTGGACAAAGTAACAGCCTAAGTGACAACATGCTGTCAAAATGCTTTTCGGGCCCTGAAAACACTAAAAGTGACATGTTGCTGTTTTCTGACCAACTAGTGATGAAAACCAGAAGAAACTGCCTTGCTACTATAGACCTCAGCAAAGTACATGTTTCTGGTTGGAAACTCCTTTCTGAGTGCTTCTGGTGAAAAGTAACAGCCTAAGTGACAACATGCTGTCAAAATGCTTTTCGGGCCCTGAAAACACTAAAAGTGACATGTTGCTGTTTTCTGACCAACTAGTGATGAAAACCAGAAGAAACTGCCTTGCTACTGTAGACTTCAGCAAAGTACATGTTTCTGGCTTGGAAACTTGTTTCTGAGGGCTTCTGGACAAAAGTAACAGCCTAAGTGACAACATGCTGTCAAAATGCTTTTCGGGCCCTGAAAACACTAAAAGTGACATGTTGCTGTTTTCTGACCAACTAGTGATGAAAACCAGAAGAAACTGCCTTGCTACTGTAGACTTCACCAAAGTACATGTTTCTGGCTTGGAAACTTGTTTCTGAGGGCTTCTGGACAAAAGTAACAGCCTAAGTGACAACATGCTGTCAAAATGCTTTTCGGGCCCTGAAAACACTAAAAGTGACATGTTGCTGTTTTCTGACCAACTAGTGATGAAAACCAGAAGAAACTGCCTTGCTACTATAGACTTCAGCAAAGTACATGTTTCTGGCTTGGAAACTCGTTTCTGAGTGCTTCTGGTGAAAAGTAACAGCCTAAGTGACAACATGCTGTCAAAATGCTTTTCGGGCCCTGAAAACACTAAAAGTGACATGTTGCTGTTTTCTGACCAACTAGTGATGAAAACCAGAAGAAACTGCCTTGCTACTATAGACTTCAGCAAAGTACATGTTTCTGGTTTGGAAACTCTTTCTGAGTGCTTCTGGTGAAAAGTAACAGCCTAAGTGACAACATGCTGTCAAAATGCTTTTCGGGCCCTGAAAACACTAAAAGTGACATGTTGCTGTTTTCTGACCAACTAGTGATGAAAACCAGAAGAAACTGCCTTGCTACTGTAGACTTCAGCAAAGTACATGTTTCTGGCTTGGAAACTTGTTTCTGAGGGCTTCTGGACAAAAGTAACAGCCTAAGTGACAACATGCTGTCAAAATGCTTTTCGGGCCCTGAAAACACTAAAAGTGACATGTTGCTGTTTTCTGACCAACTAGTGATGAAAACCAGAAGAAACTGCCTTGCTACTGTAGACTTCAGCAAAGTACATGTTTCTGGCTTGGAAACTTGTTTCTGAGGGCTTCTGGACAAAAGTAACAGCCTAAGTGACAACATGCTGTCAAAATGCTTTTCGGGCCCTGAAAACACTAAAAGTGACATGTTGCTGTTTTCTGACCAACTAGTGATGAAAACCAGAAGAAACTGCCTTGCTACTGTAGACTTCACCAAAGTACATGTTTCTAGCTTGGAAACTTGTTTCTGAGGGCTTCTGGACAAAAGTAACAGCCTAAGTGACAACATGCTGTCAAAATGCTTTTCGGGCCCTGAAAACACTAAAAGTGACATGTTGCTGTTTTCTGACCAACTAGTGATGAAAACCAGAAGAAACTGCCTTGCTTCTATAGACTTCAGCAAAGTACATGTTTCTGGCTTGGAAACTCGTTTCTGAGTGCTTCTGGTGAAAAGTAACAGCCTAAGTGACAACATGCTGTCAAAATGCTTTTCGGGCCCTGAAAACACTAAAAGTGACATGTTGCTGTTTTCTGACCAACTAGTGATGAAAACCAGAAGAAACTGCCTTGCTACTATAGACTTCAGCAAAGTACATGTTTCTGGCTTGGAAACTCGTTTCTGAGTGCTTCTGGTGAAAAGTAACAGCCTAAGTGACAACATGCTGTCAAAATGCTTTTCGGGCCCTGAAAACACTAAAAGTGACATGTTGCTGTTTTCTGACCAACTAGTGATGAAAACCAGAAGAAACTGCCTTGCTACTATAGACGTCAGCAAAGTACATGTTTCTGGTTTGGAAACTCCTTTCTGAGTGCTTCTGGTGAAAAGTAACAGCCTAAGTGACAACATGCTGTCAAAATGCTTTTCGGGCCCTGAAAACACTAAAAGTGACATGTTGCTGTTTTCTGACCAACTAGTGATGAAAACCAGAAGAAACTGCCTTGCTACTATAGACTTCAGCAAAGTACATGTTTCTGGCTTGGAAACTCGTTTCTGAGTGCTTCTGGTGAAAAGTAACAGCCTAAGTGACAACATGCTGTCAAAATGCTTTTCGGGCCCTGAAAACACTAAAAGTGACATGTTGCTGTTTTCTGACCAACTAGTGATGAAAACCAGAAGAAACTGCCTTGCTACTGTAGACTTCACCAAAGTACATGTTTCTGGCTTGGAAACTTGTTTCTGAGGGCTTCTGGACAAAAGTAACAGCCTAAGTGACAACATGCTGTCAAAATGCTTTTCGGGCCCTGAAAACACTAAAAGTGACATGTTGCTGTTTTCTGACCAACTAGTGATGAAAACCAGAAGAAACTGCCTTGCTACTATAGACTTCAGCAAAGTACATGTTTCTGGCTTGGAAACTCGTTTCTGAGTGCTTCTGGTGAAAAGTAACAGCCTAAGTGACAACATGCTGTCAAAATGCTTTTCGGGCCCTGAAAACACTAAAAGTGACATGTTGCTGTTTTCTGACCAACTAGTGATGAAAACCAGAAGAAACTGCCTTGCTACTGTAGACTTCAGCAAAGTACATGTTTCTGGCTAGGAAACTTGTTTCTGAGGGCTTCTGGACAAAAGTAACAGCCTAAGTGACAACATGCTGTCAAAATGCTTTTCGGGCCCTGAAAACACTAAAAGTGACATGTTGCTGTTTTCTGACCAACTAGTGATGAAAACCAGAAGAAACTGCCTTGCTACTGTAGACTTCACCAAAGTACATGTTTCTGGCTTGGAAACTTGTTTCTGAGGGCTTCTGGACAAAAGTAACAGCCTAAGTGACAACATGCTGTCAAAATGCTTTTCGGGCCCTGAAAACACTAAAAGTGACATGTTGCTGTTTTCTGACCAACTAGTGATGAAAACCAGAAGAAACTGCCTTGCTACTATAGACTTCAGCAAAGTACATGTTTCTGGCTTGGAAACTTGTTTCTGAGTGCTTCTGGTGAAAAGTAACAGCCTAAGTGACAACATGCTGTCAAAATGCTTTTAGGGCCCTGAAAACACTAAAAGTGACATGTTGCTGTTTTCTGACCAACTAGTGATGAAAACCAGAAGAAACTGCCTTGGTACTGTAGACTTCAGCAAAGTACATGTTTCTGGCTTGGAAACTCGTTTCTGAGTGCTTCTGGTGAAAAGTAACAGCCTAAGTGACAACATGCTGTCAAAATGCTTTTCGGGCCCTGAAAACACTAAAAGTGACATGTTGCTGTTTTCTGACCAACTAGTGATGAAAACCAGAAGAAACTGCCTTGCTACTGTAGACTTCACCAAAGTACATGTTTCTGGCTTGGAAACTTGTTTCTGAGGGCTTCTGGACAAAAGTAACAGCCTAAGTGACAACATGCTGTCAAAATGCTTTTCGGGCCCTGAAAACACTAAAAGTGACATGTTGCTGTTTTCTGACCAACTAGTGATGAAAACCAGAAGAAACTGCCTTGCTACTGTAGACTTCAGCAAAGTACATGTTTCTGGCTAGGAAACTTGTTTCTGAGGGCTTCTGGACAAAAGTAACAGCCTAAGTGACAACATGCTGTCAAAATGCTTTTAGGGCCCTGAAAACACTAAAAGTGACATGTTGCTGTTTTCTGACCAACTAGTGATGAAAACCAGAAGAAACTGCCTTGCTACTGTAGACTTCACCAAAGTACATGTTTCTGGCTTGGAAACTTGTTTCTGAGTGCTTCTGGTGAAAAGTAACAGCCTAAGTGACAACATGCTGTCAAAATGCTTTTCGGGCCCTGAAAACACTAAAAGTGACATGTTGCTGTTTTCTGACCAACTAGTGATGAAAACCACAAGAAACTGCCTTGCTACTGTAGACTTCACCAAAGTACATGTTTCTGACTTGGAAACTTGTTTCTGAGGGCTTCTGGACAAAAGTAACAGCCTAAGTGACAACATGCTGTCAAAATGCTTTTCGGGCCCTGAAAACACTAAAAGTGACATGTTGCTGTTTTCTGACCAACTAGTGATGAAAACCAGAAGAAACTGCCTTGCTACTGTAGACTTCAGCAAAGTACATGTTTCTGGCTTGGAAACTCCTTTCTGAGTGCTTCTGGTGAAAAGTAACAGCCTAAGTGACAACATGCTGTCAAAATGCTTTTCGGGCCCTGAAAACACTAAAAGTGACATGTTGCTGTTTTCTGACCAACTAGTGATGAAAACCAGAAGAAACTGCCTTGCTACTATAGACTTCAGCAAAGTACATGTTTCTGGCTTGGAAACTCGTTTCTGAGGGCTTCTGGACAAAAGTAACAGCCTAAGTGACAACATGCTGTCAAAATGCTTTTCGGGCCCTGAAAACACTAAAAGTGACATGTTGCTGTTTTCTGACCAACTAGTGATGAAAACCAGAAGAAACTGCCTTGCTACTATAGACTTCACCAAAGTACATGTTTCTGGCTTGGAAACTTGTTTCTGAGGGCTTCTGGACAAAAGTAACAGCCTAAGTGACAACATGCTGTCAAAATGCTTTTCGGGCCCTGAAAACACTAAAAGTGACATGTTGCTGTTTTCTGACCAACTAGTGATGAAAACCAGAAGAAACTGCCTTGCTACTGTAGACTTCACCAAAGTACATGTTTCTGGCTTGGAAACTTGTTTCTGAGGGCTTCTGGACAAAAGTAACAGCCTAAGTGACAACATGCTGTCAAAATGCTTTTCGGGCCCTGAAAACACTAAAAGTGACATGTTGCTGTTTTCTGACCAACTAGTGATGAAAACCAGAAGAAACTGCCTTGCTACTGTAGACTTCACCAAAGTACATGTTTCTGGCTTGGAAACTTGTTTCTGAGGGCTTCTGGACAAAAGTAACAGCCTAAGTGACAACATGCTGTCAAAATGCTTTTCGGGCCCTGAAAACACTAAAAGTGACATGTTGCTGTTTTCTGACCAACTAGTGATGAAAACCAGAAGAAACTGCCTTGCTACTATAGACTTCAGCAAAGTACATGTTTCTGGCTTGGAAACTCGTTTCTGAGTGCTTCTGGTGAAAAGTAACAGCCTAAGTGACAACATGCTGTCAAAATGCTTTTCGGGCCCTGAAAACACTAAAAGTGACATGTTGCTGTTTTCTGACCAACTAGTGATGAAAACCAGAAGAAACTGCCTTGCTACTATAGACTTCAGCAAAGTACATGTTTCTGGTTTGGAAACTCCTTTCTGAGTGCTTCTGGTGAAAAGTAACAGCCTAAGTGACAACATGCTGTCAAAATGCTTTTCGGGCCCTGAAAACACTAAAAGTGACATGTTGCTGTTTTCTGACCAACTAGTGATGAAAACCAGAAGAAACTGCCTTGCTACTGTAGACTTCAGCAAAGTACATGTTTCTGGCTTGGAAACTTGTTTCTGAGGGCTTCTGGACAAAAGTAACAGCCTAAGTGACAACATGCTGTCAAAATGCTTTTCGGGCCCTGAAAACACTAAAAGTGACATGTTGCTGTTTTCTGACCAACTAGTGATGAAAACCAGAAGAAACTGCCTTGCTACTGTAGACTTCAGCAAAGTACATGTTTCTGGCTTGGAAACTTGTTTCTGAGGGCTTCTGGACAAAAGTAACAGCCTAAGTGACAACATGCTGTCAAAATGCTTTTCGGGCCCTGAAAACACTAAAAGTGACATGTTGCTGTTTTCTGACCAACTAGTGATGAAAACCAGAAGAAACTGCCTTGCTTCTATAGACTTCAGCAAAGTACATGTTTCTGGCTTGGAAACTCGTTTCTGAGTGCTTCTGGTGAAAAGTAACAGCCTAAGTGACAACATGCTGTCAAAATGCTTTTCGGGCCCTGAAAACACTAAAAGTGACATGTTGCTGTTTTCTGACCAACTAGTGATGAAAACCAGAAGAAACTGCCTTGCTACTATAGACTTCAGCAAAGTACATGTTTCTGGCTTGGAAACTCCTTTCTGAGTGCTTCTGGTGAAAAGTAACAGCCTAAGTGACAACATGCTGTCAAAATGCTTTTCGGGCCCTGAAAACACTAAAAGTGACATGTTGCTGTTTTCTGACCAACTAGTGATGAAAACCAGAAGAAACTGCCTTGCTACTATAGACTTCAGCAAAGTACATGTTTCTGGCTTGGAAACTCGTTTCTGAGTGCTTCTGGTGAAAAGTAACAGCCTAAGTGACAACATGCTGTCAAAATGCTTTTCGGGCCCTGAAAACACTAAAAGTGACATGTTGCTGTTTTCTGACCAACTAGTGATGAAAACCAGAAGAAACTGCCTTGCTACTATAGACGTCAGCAAAGTACATGTTTCTGGTTTGGAAACTCCTTTCTGAGTGCTTCTGGTGAAAAGTAACAGCCTAAGTGACAACATGCTGTCAAAATGCTTTTCGGGCCCTGAAAACACTAAAAGTGACATGTTGCTGTTTTCTGACCAACTAGTGATGAAAACCAGAAGAAACTGCCTTGCTACTATAGACTTCAGCAAAGTACATGTTTCTGGCTTGGAAACTCGTTTCTGAGTGCTTCTGGTGAAAAGTAACAGCCTAAGTGACAACATGCTGTCAAAATGCTTTTCGGGCCCTGAAAACACTAAAAGTGACATGTTGCTGTTTTCTGACCAACTAGTGATGAAAACCAGAAGAAACTGCCTTGCTACTGTAGACTTCACCAAAGTACATGTTTCTGGCTTGGAAACTTGTTTCTGAGGGCTTCTGGACAAAAGTAACAGCCTAAGTGACAACATGCTGTCAAAATGCTTTTCGGGCCCTGAAAACACTAAAAGTGACATGTTGCTGTTTTCTGACCAACTAGTGATGAAAACCAGAAGAAACTGCCTTGCTACTATAGACTTCAGCAAAGTACATGTTTCTGGCTTGGAAACTCGTTTCTGAGTGCTTCTGGTGAAAAGTAACAGCCTAAGTGACAACATGCTGTCAAAATGCTTTTCGGGCCCTGAAAACACTAAAAGTGACATGTTGCTGTTTTCTGACCAACTAGTGATGAAAACCAGAAGAAACTGCCTTGCTACTGTAGACTTCAGCAAAGTACATGTTTCTGGCTAGGAAACTTGTTTCTGAGGGCTTCTGGACAAAAGTAACAGCCTAAGTGACAACATGCTGTCAAAATGCTTTTCGGGCCCTGAAAACACTAAAAGTGACATGTTGCTGTTTTCTGACCAACTAGTGATGAAAACCAGAAGAAACTGCCTTGCTACTGTAGACTTCACCAAAGTACATGTTTCTGGCTTGGAAACTTGTTTCTGAGGGCTTCTGGACAAAAGTAACAGCCTAAGTGACAACATGCTGTCAAAATGCTTTTCGGGCCCTGAAAACACTAAAAGTGACATGTTGCTGTTTTCTGACCAACTAGTGATGAAAACCAGAAGAAACTGCCTTGCTACTATAGACTTCAGCAAAGTACATGTTTCTGGCTTGGAAACTTGTTTCTGAGTGCTTCTGGTGAAAAGTAACAGCCTAAGTGACAACATGCTGTCAAAATGCTTTTAGGGCCCTGAAAACACTAAAAGTGACATGTTGCTGTTTTCTGACCAACTAGTGATGAAAACCAGAAGAAACTGCCTTGGTACTGTAGACTTCAGCAAAGTACATGTTTCTGGCTTGGAAACTCGTTTCTGAGTGCTTCTGGTGAAAAGTAACAGCCTAAGTGACAACATGCTGTCAAAATGCTTTTCGGGCCCTGAAAACACTAAAAGTGACATGTTGCTGTTTTCTGACCAACTAGTGATGAAAACCAGAAGAAACTGCCTTGCTACTGTAGACTTCACCAAAGTACATGTTTCTGGCTTGGAAACTTGTTTCTGAGGGCTTCTGGACAAAAGTAACAGCCTAAGTGACAACATGCTGTCAAAATGCTTTTCGGGCCCTGAAAACACTAAAAGTGACATGTTGCTGTTTTCTGACCAACTAGTGATGAAAACCAGAAGAAACTGCCTTGGTACTGTAGACTTCAGCAAAGTACATGTTTCTGGCTTGGAAACTCGTTTCTGAGTGCTTCTGGTGAAAAGTAACAGCCTAAGTGACAACATGCTGTCAAAATGCTTTTCGGGCCCTGAAAACACTAAAAGTGACATGTTGCTGTTTTCTGACCAACTAGTGATGAAAACCAGAAGAAACTGCCTTGCTACTGTAGACTTCAGCAAAGTACATGTTTCTGGCTAGGAAACTTGTTTCTGAGGGCTTCTGGACAAAAGTAACAGCCTAAGTGACAACATGCTGTCAAAATGCTTTTCGGGCCCTGAAAACACTAAAAGTGACATGTTGCTGTTTTCTGACCAACTAGTGATGAAAACCAGAAGAAACTGCCTTGCTACTGTAGACTTCACCAAAGTACATGTTTCTGGCTTGGAAACTTGTTTCTGAGTGCTTCTGGTGAAAAGTAACAGCCTAAGTGACAACATGCTGTCAAAATGCTTTTCGGGCCCTGAAAACACTAAAAGTGACATGTTGCTGTTTTCTGACCAACTAGTGATGAAAACCACAAGAAACTGCCTTGCTACTGTAGACTTCACCAAAGTATATGTTTCTGACTTGGAAACTTGTTTCTGAGGGCTTCTGGACAAAAGTAACAGCCTAAGTGACAACATGCTGTCAAAATGCTTTTCGGGCCCTGAAAACACTAAAAGTGACATGTTGCTGTTTTCTGACCAACTAGTGATGAAAACCAGAAGAAACTGCCTTGCTACTGTAGACTTCAGCAAAGTACATGTTTCTGGCTTGGAAACTCGTTTCTGAGTGCTTCTGGTGAAAAGTAACAGCCTAAGTGACAACATGCTGTCAAAATGCTTTTCGGGCCCTGAAAACACTAAAAGTGACATGTTGCTGTTTTCTGACCAACTAGTGATGAAAACCAGAAGAAACTGCCTTGCTACTGTAGACTTCACCAAAGTACATGTTTCTGGCTTGGAAACTTGTTTCTGAGGGCTTCTGGACAAAAGTAACAGCCTAAGTGACAACATGCTGTCAAAATGCTTTTCGGGCCCTGAAAACACTAAAAGTGACATGTTGCTGTTTTCTGACCAACTAGTGATGAAAACCAGAAGAAACTGCCTTGCTTCTATAGACTTCAGCAAAGTACATGTTTCTGGCTTGGAAACTCGTTTCTGAGTGCTTCTGGTGAAAAGTAACAGCCTAAGTGACAACATGCTGTCAAAATGCTTTTCGGGCCCTGAAAACACTAAAAGTGACATGTTGCTGTTTTCTGACCAACTAGTGATGAAAACCAGAAGAAACTGCCTTGCTACTATAGACTTCAGCAAAGTACATGTTTCTGGCTTGGAAACTCGTTTCTGAGTGCTTCTGGTGAAAAGTAACAGCCTAAGTGACAACATGCTGTCAAAATGCTTTTCGGGCCCTGAAAACACTAAAAGTGACATGTTGCTGTTTTCTGACCAACTAGTGATGAAAACCAGAAGAAACTGCCTTGCTACTATAGACTTCAGCAAAGTACATGTTTCTGGCTTGGAAACTCGTTTCTGAGTGCTTCTGGTGAAAAGTAACAGCCTAAGTGACAACATGCTGTCAAAATGCTTTTCGGGCCCTGAAAACACTAAAAGTGACATGTTGCTGTTTTCTGACCAACTAGTGATGAAAACCAGAAGAAACTGCCTTGCTACTATAGACTTCAGCAAAGTACATGTTTCTGGTTTGGAAACTCCTTTCTGAGTGCTTCTGGTGAAAAGTAACAGCCTAAGTGACAACATGCTGTCAAAATGCTTTTCGGGCCCTGAAAACACTAAAAGTGACATGTTGCTGTTTTCTGACCAACTAGTGATGAAAACCAGAAGAAACTGCCTTGCTACTGTAGACTTCAGCAAAGTACATGTTTCTGGCTTGGAAACTTGTTTCTGAGGGCTTCTGGACAAAAGTAACAGCCTAAGTGACAACATGCTGTCAAAATGCTTTTCGGGCCCTGAAAACACTAAAAGTGACATGTTGCTGTTTTCTGACCAACTAGTGATGAAAACCAGAAGAAACTGCCTTGCTACTGTAGACTTCAGCAAAGTACATGTTTCTGGCTTGGAAACTTGTTTCTGAGGGCTTCTGGACAAAAGTAACAGCCTAAGTGACAACATGCTGTCAAAATGCTTTTCGGGCCCTGAAAACACTAAAAGTGACATGTTGCTGTTTTCTGACCAACTAGTGATGAAAACCAGAAGAAACTGCCTTGCTACTGTAGACTTCACCAAAGTACATGTTTCTGGCTTGGAAACTTGTTTCTGAGGGCTTCTGGACAAAAGTAACAGCCTAAGTGACAACATGCTGTCAAAATGCTTTTCGGGCCCTGAAAACACTAAAAGTGACATGTTGCTGTTTTCTGACCAACTAGTGATGAAAACCAGAAGAAACTGCCTTGCTACTATAGACTTCAGCAAAGTACATGTTTCTGGCTTGGAAACTCGTTTCTGAGGGCTTCTGGACAAAAGTAACAGCCTAAGTGACAACATGCTGTCAAAATGCCTTTCGGGCCCTGAAAACACTAAAAGTGACATGTTGCTGTTTTCTGACCAACTAGTGATGAAAACCAGAAGAAACTGCCTTGCTACTGTAGACTTTACCAAAGTACATGTTTCTGGCTTGGAAACTTGTTTCTGAGGGCTTCTGGACAAAAGTAACAGCCTAAGTGACAACATGCTGTCAAAATGCTTTTCGGGCCCTGAAAACACTAAAAGTGACATGTTGCTGTTTTCTGACCAACTAGTGATGAAAACCAGAAGAAACTGCCTTGCTACTATAGACTTCAGCAAAGTACATGTTTCTGGCTTGGAAACTCGTTTCTGAGTGCTTCTGGTGAAAAGTAACAGCCTAAGTGACAACATGCTGTCAAAATGCTTTTCGGGCCCTGAAAACACTAAAAGTGACATGTTGCTGTTTTCTGACCAACTAGTGATGAAAACCAGAAGAAACTGCCTTGCTACTGTAGACTTCAGCAAAGTACATGTTTCTGGCTTGGAAACTCGTTTCTGAGTGCTTCTGGTGAAAAGTAACAGCCTAAGTGACAACATGCTGTCAAAATGCTTTTCGGGCCCTGAAAACACTAAAAGTGACATGTTGCTGTTTTCTGACCAACTAGTGATGAAAACCAGAAGAAACTGCCTTGCTACTGTAGACTTCACCAAAGTACATGTTTCTGGCTTGGAAACTTGTTTCTGAGGGCTTCTGGACAAAAGTAACAGCCTAAGTGACAACATGCTGTCAAAATGCTTTTCGGGCCCTGAAAACACTAAAAGTGACATGTTGCTGTTTTCTGACCAACTAGTGATGAAAACCAGAAGAAACTGCCTTGCTTCTATAGACTTCAGCAAAGTACATGTTTCTGGCTTGGAAACTCGTTTCTGAGTGCTTCTGGTGAAAAGTAACAGCCTAAGTGACAACATGCTGTCAAAATGCTTTTCGGGCCCTGAAAACACTAAAAGTGACATGTTGCTGTTTTCTGACCAACTAGTGATGAAAACCAGAAGAAACTGCCTTGCTACTATAGACTTCAGCAAAGTACATGTTTCTGGCTTGGAAACTCCTTTCTGAGTGCTTCTGGTGAAAAGTAACAGCCTAAGTGACAACATGCTGTCAAAATGCTTTTCGGCCCTGAAAACACTAAAAGTGACATGTTGCTGTTTTCTGACCAACTAGTGATGAAAACCAGAAGAAACTGCCTTGGTACTGTAGACTTCAGCAAAGTACATGTTTCTGGCTTGGAAACTCGTTTCTGAGTGCTTCTGGTGAAAAGTAACAGCCTAAGTGACAACATGCTGTCAAAATGCTTTTCGGGCCCTGAAAACACTAAAAGTGACATGTTGCTGTTTTCTGACCAACTAGTGATGAAAACCAGAAGAAACTGCCTTGCTACTATAGACTTCAGCAAAGTACATGTTTCTGGCTTGGAAACTCGTTTCTGAGTGCTTCTGGTGAAAAGTAACAGCCTAAGTGACAACATGCTGTCAAAATGCTTTTCGGGCCCTGAAAACACTAAAAGTGACATGTTGCTGTTTTCTGACCAACTAGTGATGAAAACCAGAAGAAACTGCCTTGCTACTGTAGACTTCACCAAAGTACATGTTTCTGGCTTGGAAACTTGTTTCTGAGGGCTTCTGGACAAAAGTAACAGCCTAAGTGACAACATGCTGTCAAAATGCTTTTCGGGCCCTGAAAACACTAAAAGTGACATGTTGCTGTTTTCTGACCAACTAGTGATGAAAACCAGAAGAAACTGCCTTGCTACTATAGACTTCAGCAAAGTACATGTTTCTGGCTTGGAAACTCGTTTCTGAGTGCTTCTGGTGAAAAGTAACAGCCTAAGTGACAACATGCTGTCAAAATGCTTTTCGGGCCCTGAAAACACTAAAAGTGACATGTTGCTGTTTTCTGACCAACTAGTGATGAAAACCAGAAGAAACTGCCTTGCTACTGTAGACTTCAGCAAAGTACATGTTTCTGGCTAGGAAACTTGTTTCTGAGGGCTTCTGGACAAAAGTAACAGCCTAAGTGACAACATGCTGTCAAAATGCTTTTCGGGCCCTGAAAACACTAAAAGTGACATGTTGCTGTTTTCTGACCAACTAGTGATGAAAACCAGAAGAAACTGCCTTGCTACTGTAGACTTCACCAAAGTACATGTTTCTGGCTTGGAAACTTGTTTCTGAGGGCTTCTGGACAAAAGTAACAGCCTAAGTGACAACATGCTGTCAAAATGCTTTTCGGGCCCTGAAAACACTAAAAGTGACATTATGCAGTTTTCTGACCAAGTAGTGATGGAAACCACAGGAAACTGCATTACTACTATAGAATTCACCAAACCACATGTTTCTGGCTTGGAAATCTCAAAATGCTTGTCGGGGCCTGAAAACACTAAAAGTGACATGTTGCTGTTTTCTGACCAACTAATGATGGAAACCACAGGAAACTGCATTACTACTATAGACTTCACCAAACCACATGTTTCTGGCTTGGAAATCTCAAAATGCTTGTCGGGGCCTGAAACCGCTAAAATTGACATGATGACTTTTTTCTGACCAACTAGTGATGGAAACCACAGGAAACTGCCTTGCTACTATAGAATTCACCAAACCGCATGTTTCTGGCTTGGAAACTTGTTTCTGAATGCTTCTGATCAAGAGTAACAGCGTAACTTACAACATGCTGTCAAAATGCTTTTTGGGGCCTGAAAACACTAAAAGTGACATGATGCTGTTTTCTGACCAACTAGTGATGAAAACCAGAAGAAACTGCCTTGCTACTATAGACTTCACCAAAGTACATGTTTCTGGCTTGGATACTTGTTTCTGAGTGCTTCTGGACAAAAGTAACAGCCTAAGTGACAACATGCTCTCAAAATGCTTTTCTGTCCCTGAAAACACTAAAAGTGACATGTTGCTGTTTTCTGACCAACTAGTGATGAAAACCAGAAGAAACTGCCTTGCTACTATAGACTTCACCAAAGTACATGTTTCTGGCTTGGATACTTGTTTCTGAGTGCTTCTGGTCAAAAGTAACAGTCTAAGTTAAAACATGCTCTCAAAATGCTTTTCAGGGCCTGAAAAGGCTAAAAGTGACATGATGCTGTTTTCTGACCAACTAGTGATGGAAACCACAGGAAACTGCCTTGCTACTATAGAATTCACCAAACCACATGTTTCTGGCTTGGAAACTTGTTTCTGAATGCTTCTGATCAAGAGTAACAACGTAACTTACAACATGCTGTCAAAATGCTTTTCGGGGCCTGAAAACACTAAAAGTGACATGATGCTGTTTTCTGACCAAGTAGTGAGGAAAACCAGAGGAAACTGCATTGCTACTGTAGAATTTCACCAAACCACACGCTTTTTGCTTGGAAATCTCAAAATGCTTTTCGGGGCCTGAAAATACTAAAAGTGACATGATGCTGTTTTCTGACTAAGTAGTAATGGAAACCGGAGGAAACTGCCTTGGTATTATAGAGTTCACCTAAGTACATGTTTCTGGCTTGGAAACTAGTTTCTGAGTGCTTCTGGTCAAAAGTAACACTCTAAGTTAAAACATGCTCTCAAAATGCTTTTCAGGGCCTGAAAATGCTAAAAGTAACATGATGCTGTTTTCTGACCAACTAGTGATGGAAACCACAGAAAACTGCCTTGCTACTATAGAATTCACCAAACCACATGTTTCTGGCTTGGAAATCTAAAAATGCTTTTCGGGTCCTGAAAACACTAAAAGTGACATGTTGCTGTTTTCTGACCAACTAATGATGGAAACCACAGGAAACTGCATTACTACTATAGACTTCACCAAACCACATGTTTCTGGCTTGGAAATCTCAAAATGCTTGTTGGGGCCTGAAAACACTAAAAGTGACATGTTGCTGTTTTCTGACCAACTAGTGATGAAAACCAGAAGAAACTGCCTTGCTACTATAGATTTCACCAAAGTACATGTTTCTGGCTTGGATGCTTGTTTCTGAGTGCTTCTGGACAAAAGTAACAGCCTAAGTGACAACATGCTCTCAAAATGCTTTTCGGGCCCTGAAAACACTAAAAGTGACATGTTGCTGTTTTCTGACCAACTAATGATGGAAACCACAGGAAACTGCATTACTACTATAGACTTCACCAAACCACATGTTTCTGGCTTGGAAATCTCAAAATGCTTGTCGGGGCCTGAAAACAATAAAAGTGACATGATGCTGTTTTCTGACCAACTAGTGAGGAAAACCAGAGGAAACTGCCTTGCTACTATAGAATTCACCAAACCACATGTTTCTGGCTTGGAAACTTGTTTCTGAGTGTATCTGGTCAAAAGTAACAGCCTAAGTGACAACATGCTCTCAAAATGCTTTTCGGGGCCTGAAAACGCTAAAAGTGACATGATGACTTTTTTCTGACCAACTAGTGACGGAAACCACAGGAAACTGCCTTGCTACTATAGAATTCACCAAACCACATGTTTCTGGCTTGGAAACTTGTTTCTGAGTGTATCTGGTCAAAAGTAACAGCCTAAGTGACAACATGCTCTCAAAATGCTTTTCGGGGCCTGAAAAAGCTAAAAGTGACATGATGACTTTTTTCTGACCAACTAGTGATGGAAACCACAGGAAACTGCCTTGCTACTATAGAATTCACCAAACCACATGTTTCTGGCTTGGAAACTTGTTTCTGAATGCTTCTGATCAAGAGTAACAGCGTAATTTACAACATGCTGTCAAAATGCTTTTTGGGGCCTGAAAACACTAAAAGTGACATGATGCTGTTTTCTGACCAACTAGTGATGAAAACCAGAGGAAACTGCATTGCTACTGTAGAATTCACCAAACCACACGCTTTTTGCTTGGAAATCTCAAAATGCTTTTCGGGGCCTGAAAATACTAAAAGTGACAAGATGTTGTTTTCTGACTAAGTAGTAATGGAAACCGGAGGAAACTGCCTTGGTACTATAGAGTTCACCAAACCACATGTTTCTGGCTTGGAAACTAGTTTCTGAGTGCTTCTGGTCAAAAGTAACAGCCTAAGTGACAACATACTCTCAAAATGCTTTTCGGGCCCTGAAAACACTAAAAGTGACATGATGCAGTTTTCTGACCAAGTAGTGATGGAAACCACAGGAAACTGCCTTGCTACTATAGAATTCACCAAACCACATGTTTCTGGCTTGGAAATCTCAAAATGCTTGTCGGGGCCTGAAAACACTAAAAGTGACATGATGCTGTTTTCTGACCAACTAGTGAGGAAAACCAGAGGAAACTGCCTTGCTACTATAGAATTCACCAAACCACATGTTTCTGGCTTGGAAACTTGTTTCTGAGTGTATCTGGTCAAAAGTAACAGCCTAAGTGACAACATGCTCTCAAAATGCTTTTCGGGGCCTGAAAACGCTAAAAGTGACATGATGACTTTTTTCTGACCAACTAGTGACGGAAACCACAGGAAACTGCCTTGCTACTATAGAATTCACCAAACCACATGTGTCTGGCTTGGAAACTTGTTTCTGAGTGTATCTGGTCAAAAGTAACAGCCTAAGTGACAACATGCTCTCAAAATGCTTTTTGGGGCCTGAAAACACTAAAAGTGACATGATGCTGTTTTCTGACCAACTAGTGATGAAAACCAGAGGAAACTGCATTGCTACTGTAGAATTCACCAAACCACACGCTTTTTGCTTGGAAATCTCAAAATGCTTTTCGGGCCCTGAAAACACTAAAAGTGACATGTTGCTGTTTTCTGACCAACTAATGATGGAAACCACAGGAAACTGCATTACTACTATAGACTTCACCAAACCACATGTTTCTGGCTTGGAAATCTCAAAATGCTTGTCGGGGCCTGAAAACACTAAAAGTGACATGATGCTGTTTTCTGACCAACTAGTGAGGAAAACCAGAGGAAACTGCCTTGCTACTATAGAATTCACCAAACCACATGTTTCTGGCTTGGAAACTTGTTTCTGAGTGCTTCTGGTCAAAAGTAACAGCCTAAGTGACAACATGCTCTCAAAATGCTTTTCGGGGCCTGAAAACGCTAAAAGTGAAATGTTGCTGTTTTCTGACCAACTAGTGAGCGGAACCAGAAGAAACTGCCTTGCTACTATAGACTTCACCAAACCACATGTTTCTGGCTTCGATACTTGTTTCTGAGTTTATCTGGATAAAAATAACAGCCTAAGTGACAACATGCTCTCAAAATGCTTTTCGGGCCCTGAAAACACTAAAAGTGACATGATGACTTTTTTCTGACCAACTAGTGATGGAAACCACAGGAAACTGCCTTGCTACTACTGAATTCACCACACCACATGTTTCTGGCTTGCAAACTTGTTTCTGAGTGTATCTGGTCAAAAGTAACAGCCTAAGTGACAACATGCTGTCAAAATGCTTTTCGAGACCTGAAAACGCTAAAAGTGACATGTTGCTGTTTTCTGACCAACTAGTGATGAAAACCAGAAGAAACTGCCTTGCTACTATAGACTTCACCAAAGTACATGTTTCTGGCTTGGATACTTGTTTCTGAGTGCTTCTGGACAAAAGTAACAGCCTAAGTGACAACATGCTCTCAAAATGCTTTTCGGGCCCTGAAAACACTAAAAGTGACATGATGCAGTTTTCTGACCAAGTAGTGATGGAAACCACAGGAAACTGCATTACTACTATAGAATTCACCAAACCACATGTTTCTGGCTTGGAAATCTCAAAATGCTTGTCGGGGCCTGAAAACACTAAAAGTGACATGATGCTGTTTTCTGACCAACTAGTGAGGAAAACCAGAGGAAACTGCCTTGCTACTATAGACTTCACCAAACCACATGTTTTTGGCTTGGAAATCTCAAAATGCTTTTCGGGGCCTGAAAACACTAAAAGTGACATGATGCTGTTTTCTGACTGTCATAACCCGGCTTGCAGGCAATGACAAAAGCGGAGAGACACAGCGCGAACTCAAATACAAAAGTATATTTATTTAAATAAAGCAACGTAAATAAACATAATGCAGGTATGGGATCTGTTAGTCAGTGTGATCAGTAGTGTACATGTGGATGTGTGGAGCATGCGAGGTGTGATGTTGTGGAGATAACCTAAATAAACAAAAAAGCCAAACAAAAGTACGGGTGCTGGTGAAGAGTCGGGAGAGAGAGAGAGAGCGCGGCGTCAGCCAGCACCGCTTATATCTGTCCACGCACCAGGCCCAGGTGCTCGTGATCAAGACAATCAGCTGATGACCTCGGGGAAAAGACGACACATCATGTCACCAATTACGTCATCAACATAGCATGAACTAAACCAACCCACGCAGCCAAGCAGGGGCCTCAGAGGCCGTTTACACGTACACGGTGATTTTGATAAACGGAGACATCTTCCTTCGTTTGTGCCCTTCGTTTACACGCAAACGGAGATTTCTCCTCTGAAAACGAGTCTTTCTAAAAACTCCGGCCAGAGTGGAGATTTTGGAAAACTCCGGTTGCGCGTTTGCATGTAACCTGAGATAAACGGAGATAAACGGAGTTATAGGCAGCCGACCTCACAGTATGCGCCGGAACTTGCGCCTGTATAAAAAGTGCGACCTATGTTGCTATGGTGACAATGGATACATGGAAGGCTTGAGGTTCTCGTTACACTGCCACCTACAGGTTTGGCATGCTCTTGTGTATATATACATGGGTAAGTGTAAACGAAGATCTTTTTGAAAACGAAGACGGTGAAATGTCCGTTTATGAAAATAGCCGGCAACGTGTAAATGGCCTCTCACACTGACCAAATAGTGAGAAAAACCAGAGGAAACTGCCTTGCTACTATAGAATTCACCAAACCACATATTTCTGGCTTGGAAACTTGTTACTGAGTGCTTCTGGTCAAAAGTAACAGCCTAAGTTACAACATGCTCTCAAAATGCTTTTCGCGGCCTGAAAAAATTAAAAATGACATGATGCTGTTTTCTGACCAACTACTGATGGAAACCAGAGGAAACTGCCTTGCTACTATAGAATTCACCAAACCACATGTTTCTGGCTTGGAAACTTGTTTTTGAGTGCTTCTGGTCAAAAGTAACAGCCTAAGTGACAACATGCTGTCAAAATGCTTTTCGGACCCTGAAAACACTAAAAGTGACATGTTGCTGTTTTCTGACCAACTAGTGAGGAAAACCAGAAGAAACTGCCTTGCTACTATGGAATTCACCAAACCACATGTTTCTGGCTTGGAAACTTGTTTCTGAGTGTATCTGGTCAAAAGTAACAGCCTAAGTGACAACATGCTGTCAAAATGCTTTTCGGGCCCTGAAAACACTAAAAGTGACATGTTGCTGTTTTCTGACCAACTAGTGATGAAAACCAGAAGAAACTGCCTTGCTACTGTAGACTTCACCAAAGTACATGTTTCTGGCTTGGAAACTTGTTTCTGAGGGCTTCTGGACAAAAGTAACAGCCTAAGTGACAACATGCTGTCAAAATGCTTTTCGGGCCCTGAAAACACTAAAAGTGACATGTTGCTGTTTTCTGACCAACTAGTGATGAAAACCAGAAGAAACTGCCTTGCTACTATAGACTTCAGCAAAGTACATGTTTCTGGCTTGGAAACTCGTTTCTGAGGGCTTCTGGACAAAAGTAACAGCCTAAGTGACAACATGCTGTCAAAATGCCTTTCGGGCCCTGAAAACACTAAAAGTGACATGTTGCTGTTTTCTGACCAACTAGTGATGAAAACCAGAAGAAACTGCCTTGCTACTGTAGACTTTACCAAAGTACATGTTTCTGGCTTGGAAACTTGTTTCTGAGGGCTTCTGGACAAAAGTAACAGCCTAAGTGACAACATGCTGTCAAAATGCTTTTCGGGCCCTGAAAACACTAAAAGTGACATGTTGCTGTTTTCTGACCAACTAGTGATGAAAACCAGAAGAAACTGCCTTGCTACTATAGACTTCAGCAAAGTACATGTTTCTGGCTTGGAAACTCGTTTCTGGGTGCTTCTGGTGAAAAGTAACAGCCTAAGTGACAACATGCTGTCAAAATGCTTTTCGGGCCCTGAAAACACTAAAAGTGACATGTTGCTGTTTTCTGACCAACTAGTGATGAAAACCAGAAGAAACTGCCTTGCTACTGTAGACTTCAGCAAAGTACATGTTTCTGGCTTGGAAACTCGTTTCTGAGTGCTTCTGGTGAAAAGTAACAGCCTAAGTGACAACATGCTGTCAAAATGCTTTTCGGGCCCTGAAAACACTAAAAGTGACATGTTGCTGTTTTCTGACCAACTAGTGATGAAAACCAGAAGAAACTGCCTTGCTACTGTAGACTTCACCAAAGTACATGTTTCTGGCTTGGAAACTTGTTTCTGAGGGCTTCTGGACAAAAGTAACAGCCTAAGTGACAACATGCTGTCAAAATGCTTTTCGGGCCCTGAAAACACTAAAAGTGACATGTTGCTGTTTTCTGACCAACTAGTGATGAAAACCAGAAGAAACTGCCTTGCTTCTATAGACTTCAGCAAAGTACATGTTTCTGGCTTGGAAACTCGTTTCTGAGTGCTTCTGGTGAAAAGTAACAGCCTAAGTGACAACATGCTGTCAAAATGCTTTTCGGGCCCTGAAAACACTAAAAGTGACATGTTGCTGTTTTCTGACCAACTAGTGATGAAAACCAGAAGAAACTGCCTTGCTACTATAGACTTCAGCAAAGTACATGTTTCTGGCTTGGAAACTCCTTTCTGAGTGCTTCTGGTGAAAAGTAACAGCCTAAGTGACAACATGCTGTCAAAATGCTTTTCGGGCCCTGAAAACACTAAAAGTGACATGTTGCTGTTTTCTGACCAACTAGTGATGAAAACCAGAAGAAACTGCCTTGGTACTGTAGACTTCAGCAAAGTACATGTTTCTGGCTTGGAAACTCGTTTCTGAGTGCTTCTGGTGAAAAGTAACAGCCTAAGTGACAACATGCTGTCAAAATGCTTTTCGGGCCCTGAAAACACTAAAAGTGACATGTTGCTGTTTTCTGACCAACTAGTGATGAAAACCAGAAGAAACTGCCTTGCTACTATAGACTTCAGCAAAGTACATGTTTCTGGCTTGGAAACTCGTTTCTGAGTGCTTCTGGTGAAAAGTAACAGCCTAAGTGACAACATGCTGTCAAAATGCTTTTCGGGCCCTGAAAACACTAAAAGTGACATGTTGCTGTTTTCTGACCAACTAGTGATGAAAACCAGAAGAAACTGCCTTGCTACTGTAGACTTCACCAAAGTACATGTTTCTGGCTTGGAAACTTGTTTCTGAGGGCTTCTGGACAAAAGTAACAGCCTAAGTGACAACATGCTGTCAAAATGCTTTTCGGGCCCTGAAAACACTAAAAGTGACATGTTGCTGTTTTCTGACCAACTAGTGATGAAAACCAGAAGAAACTGCCTTGCTACTATAGACTTCAGCAAAGTACATGTTTCTGGCTTGGAAACTCGTTTCTGAGTGCTTCTGGTGAAAAGTAACAGCCTAAGTGACAACATGCTGTCAAAATGCTTTTCGGGCCCTGAAAACACTAAAAGTGACATGTTGCTGTTTTCTGACCAACTAGTGATGAAAACCAGAAGAAACTGCCTTGCTACTGTAGACTTCAGCAAAGTACATGTTTCTGGCTAGGAAACTTGTTTCTGAGGGCTTCTGGACAAAAGTAACAGCCTAAGTGACAACATGCTGTCAAAATGCTTTTCGGGCCCTGAAAACACTAAAAGTGACATGTTGCTGTTTTCTGACCAACTAGTGATGAAAACCAGAAGAAACTGCCTTGCTACTGTAGACTTCACCAAAGTACATGTTTCTGGCTTGGAAACTTGTTTCTGAGGGCTTCTGGACAAAAGTAACAGCCTAAGTGACAACATGCTGTCAAAATGCTTTTCGGGCCCTGAAAACACTAAAAGTGACATTATGCAGTTTTCTGACCAAGTAGTGATGGAAACCACAGGAAACTGCATTACTACTATAGAATTCACCAAACCACATGTTTCTGGCTTGGAAATCTCAAAATGCTTGTCGGGGCCTGAAAACACTAAAAGTGACATGTTGCTGTTTTCTGACCAACTAATGATGGAAACCACAGGAAACTGCATTACTACTATAGACTTCACCAAACCACATGTTTCTGGCTTGGAAATCTCAAAATGCTTGTCGGGGCCTGAAAACAATAAAATTGACATTATGCTGTTTTCTGACCAACTAGTGAGGAAAACCAGAGGAAACTGCCTTGCTACTATAGAATTCACCAAACCACATGTTTCTGGCTTGGAAACTTGTTTCTGAGTGTATCTGGTCAAAAGTAACAGCCTAAGTGACAACATGCTCTCAAAATGCTTTTCGGGGCCTGAAAACGCTAAAAGTGACATGATGACTTTTTTCTGACCAACCAGTGATGGAAACCACAGGAAACTGCCTTGCTACTATAGAATTCACCAAACCACATGTTTCTGGCTTGGAAACTTGTTTCTGAATGCTTCTGATCAAGAGTAACAGCGTAACTTACAACATGCTGTCAAAATGCTTTTTGGGACCTGAAAACGCTAAAAGTGACATGTTGCTGTTTTCTGACCAACTAGTGAGCGAAACCAGAAGAAACTGCCTGGATACTATAGACTTCACCAAACAACATGTTTCTGGCTTCGATACTTGTTTCTGAGTGCTTCTGGACAAAAGTAACAGCCTAAGTGACAACATGCTCTCAAAATGCTTTTCGGGCCCTGAAAACACTAAAAGTGACATGTTGCTGTTTTCTGACCAACTAGTGATGAAAACCAGAAGAAACTGCCTGGCTACTATAGACTTCACCAAACAACATGTTTCTGGCTTGGATACTTGTTTCTGAGTGCTTCTGGACAAAAGTAACAGCCTAAGTGACAACATGCTCTCAAAATGCTTTTCGGGCCCTGAAAACACTAAAAGTGACATGATGCAGTTTTCTGACCAAGTAGTGATGGAAACCACAGGAAACTGCATTACTACTATAGAATTCATCAAACCACATGTTTCTGGCTTGGAAATCTCAAAATGCTTGTCGGGGCCTGAAACCGCTAAAATTGACATGATGACTTTTTTCTGACCAACTAGTGATGGAAACCACAGGAAACTGCCTTGCTACTATAGAATTCACCAAACCGCATGTTTCTGGCTTGGAAACTTGTTTCTGAATGCTTCTGATCAAGAGTAACAGCGTAACTTACAACATGCTGTCAAAATGCTTTTTGGGGCCTGAAAACACTAAAAGTGACATGATGCTGTTTTCTGACCAACTAGTGATGAAAACCAGAAGAAACTGCCTTGCTACTATAGACTTCACCAAAGTACATGTTTCTGGCTTGGATACTTGTTTCTGAGTGCTTCTGGACAAAAGTAACAGCCTAAGTGACAACATGCTCTCAAAATGCTTTTCTGTCCCTGAAAACACTAAAAGTGACATGTTGCTGTTTTCTGACCAACTAGTGATGAAAACCAGAAGAAACTGCCTTGCTACTATAGACTTCACCAAAGTACATGTTTCTGGCTTGGATACTTGTTTCTGAGTGCTTCTGGTCAAAAGTAACAGTCTAAGTTAAAACATGCTCTCAAAATGCTTTTCAGGGCCTGAAAAGGCTAAAAGTGACATGATGCTGTTTTCTGACCAACTAGTGATGGAAACCACAGGAAACTGCCTTGCTACTATAGAATTCACCAAACCACATGTTTCTGGCTTGGAAACTTGTTTCTGAATGCTTCTGATCAAGAGTAACAACGTAACTTACAACATGCTGTCAAAATGCTTTTCGGGGCCTGAAAACACTAAAAGTGACATGATGCTGTTTTCTGACCAAGTAGTGAGGAAAACCAGAGGAAACTGCATTGCTACTGTAGAATTTCACCAAACCACACGCTTTTTGCTTGGAAATCTCAAAATGCTTTTCGGGGCCTGAAAATACTAAAAGTGACATGATGCTGTTTTCTGACTAAGTAGTAATGGAAACCGGAGGAAACTGCCTTGGTATTATAGAGTTCACCTAAGTACATGTTTCTGGCTTGGAAACTAGTTTCTGAGTGCTTCTGGTCAAAAGTAACACTCTAAGTTAAAACATGCTCTCAAAATGCTTTTCAGGGCCTGAAAATGCTAAAAGTAACATGATGCTGTTTTCTGACCAACTAGTGATGGAAACCACAGAAAACTGCCTTGCTACTATAGAATTCACCAAACCACATGTTTCTGGCTTGGAAATCTAAAAATGCTTTTCGGGTCCTGAAAACACTAAAAGTGACATGTTGCTGTTTTCTGACCAACTAATGATGGAAACCACAGGAAACTGCATTACTACTATAGACTTCACCAAACCACATGTTTCTGGCTTGGAAATCTCAAAATGCTTGTTGGGGCCTGAAAACACTAAAAGTGACATGTTGCTGTTTTCTGACCAACTAGTGATGAAAACCAGAAGAAACTGCCTTGCTACTATAGATTTCACCAAAGTACATGTTTCTGGCTTGGATGCTTGTTTCTGAGTGCTTCTGGACAAAAGTAACAGCCTAAGTGACAACATGCTCTCAAAATGCTTTTCGGGCCCTGAAAACACTAAAAGTGACATGTTGCTGTTTTCTGACCAACTAATGATGGAAACCACAGGAAACTGCATTACTACTATAGACTTCACCAAACCACATGTTTCTGGCTTGGAAATCTCAAAATGCTTGTCGGGGCCTGAAAACAATAAAAGTGACATGATGCTGTTTTCTGACCAACTAGTGAGGAAAACCAGAGGAAACTGCCTTGCTACTATAGAATTCACCAAACCACATGTTTCTGGCTTGGAAACTTGTTTCTGAGTGTATCTGGTCAAAAGTAACAGCCTAAGTGACAACATGCTCTCAAAATGCTTTTCGGGGCCTGAAAACGCTAAAAGTGACATGATGACTTTTTTCTGACCAACTAGTGACGGAAACCACAGGAAACTGCCTTGCTACTATAGAATTCACCAAACCACATGTTTCTGGCTTGGAAACTTGTTTCTGAGTGTATCTGGTCAAAAGTAACAGCCTAAGTGACAACATGCTCTCAAAATGCTTTTCGGGGCCTGAAAAAGCTAAAAGTGACATGATGACTTTTTTCTGACCAACTAGTGATGGAAACCACAGGAAACTGCCTTGCTACTATAGAATTCACCAAACCACATGTTTCTGGCTTGGAAACTTGTTTCTGAATGCTTCTGATCAAGAGTAACAGCGTAATTTACAACATGCTGTCAAAATGCTTTTTGGGGCCTGAAAACACTAAAAGTGACATGATGCTGTTTTCTGACCAACTAGTGATGAAAACCAGAGGAAACTGCATTGCTACTGTAGAATTCACCAAACCACACGCTTTTTGCTTGGAAATCTCAAAATGCTTTTCGGGGCCTGAAAATACTAAAAGTGACAAGATGTTGTTTTCTGACTAAGTAGTAATGGAAACCGGAGGAAACTGCCTTGGTACTATAGAGTTCACCAAACCACATGTTTCTGGCTTGGAAACTAGTTTCTGAGTGCTTCTGGTCAAAAGTAACAGCCTAAGTGACAACATACTCTCAAAATGCTTTTCGGGCCCTGAAAACACTAAAAGTGACATGATGCAGTTTTCTGACCAAGTAGTGATGGAAACCACAGGAAACTGCCTTGCTACTATAGAATTCACCAAACCACATGTTTCTGGCTTGGAAATCTCAAAATGCTTGTCGGGGCCTGAAAACACTAAAAGTGACATGATGCTGTTTTCTGACCAACTAGTGAGGAAAACCAGAGGAAACTGCCTTGCTACTATAGAATTCACCAAACCACATGTTTCTGGCTTGGAAACTTGTTTCTGAGTGTATCTGGTCAAAAGTAACAGCCTAAGTGACAACATGCTCTCAAAATGCTTTTCGGGGCCTGAAAACGCTAAAAGTGACATGATGACTTTTTTCTGACCAACTAGTGACGGAAACCACAGGAAACTGCCTTGCTACTATAGAATTCACCAAACCACATGTGTCTGGCTTGGAAACTTGTTTCTGAGTGTATCTGGTCAAAAGTAACAGCCTAAGTGACATCATGCTCTCAAAATGCTTTTTGGGGCCTGAAAACACTAAAAGTGACATGATGCTGTTTTCTGACCAACTAGTGATGAAAACCAGAGGAAACTGCATTGCTACTGTAGAATTCACCAAACCACACGCTTTTTGCTTGGAAATCTCAAAATGCTTTTCGGGCCCTGAAAACACTAAAAGTGACATGTTGCTGTTTTCTGACCAACTAATGATGGAAACCACAGGAAACTGCATTACTACTATAGACTTCACCAAACCACATGTTTCTGGCTTGGAAATCTCAAAATGCTTGTCGGGGCCTGAAAACACTAAAAGTGACATGATGCTGTTTTCTGACCAACTAGTGAGGAAAACCAGAGGAAACTGCCTTGCTACTATAGAATTCACCAAACCACATGTTTCTGGCTTGGAAACTTGTTTCTGAGTGCTTCTGGTCAAAAGTAACAGCCTAAGTGACAACATGCTCTCAAAATGCTTTTCGGGGCCTGAAAACGCTAAAAGTGAAATGTTGCTGTTTTCTGACCAACTAGTGAGCGGAACCAGAAGAAACTGCCTTGCTACTATAGACTTCACCAAACCACATGTTTCTGGCTTCGATACTTGTTTCTGAGTTTATCTGGATAAAAATAACAGCCTAAGTGACAACATGCTCTCAAAATGCTTTTCGGGCCCTGAAAACACTAAAAGTGACATGATGACTTTTTTCTGACCAACTAGTGATGGAAACCACAGGAAACTGCCTTGCTACTACTGAATTCACCACACCACATGTTTCTGGCTTGCAAACTTGTTTCTGAGTGTATCTGGTCAAAAGTAACAGCCTAAGTGACAACATGCTGTCAAAATGCTTTTCGAGACCTGAAAACGCTAAAAGTGACATGTTGCTGTTTTCTGACCAACTAGTGATGAAAACCAGAAGAAACTGCCTTGCTACTATAGACTTCACCAAAGTACATGTTTCTGGCTTGGATACTTGTTTCTGAGTGCTTCTGGACAAAAGTAACAGCCTAAGTGACAACATGCTCTCAAAATGCTTTTCGGGCCCTGAAAACACTAAAAGTGACATGATGCAGTTTTCTGACCAAGTAGTGATGGAAACCACAGGAAACTGCATTACTACTATAGAATTCACCAAACCACATGTTTCTGGCTTGGAAATCTCAAAATGCTTGTCGGGGCCTGAAAACACTAAAAGTGACATGATGCTGTTTTCTGACCAACTAGTGAGGAAAACCAGAGGAAACTGCCTTGCTACTATAGAATTCACCAAACCACATGTTTTTGGCTTGGAAATCTCAAAATGCTTTTCGGGGCCTGAAAACACTAAAAGTGACATGATGCTGTTTTCTGACTGTCATAACCCGGCTTGCAGGCAATGACAAAAGCGGAGAGACACAGCGCGAACTCAAATACAAAAGTATATTTATTTAAATAAAGCAACGTAAATAAACATAATGCAGGTATGGGATCTGTTAGTCAGTGTGATCAGTAGTGTACATGTGGATGTGTGGAGCATGCGAGGTGTGATGTTGTGGAGATAACCTAAATAAACAAAAAAGCCAAACAAAAGTACGGGTGCTGGTGAAGAGTCGGGAGAGAGAGAGAGAGCGCGGCGTCAGCCAGCACCGCTTATATCTGTCCACGCACCAGGCCCAGGTGCTCGTGATCAAGACAATCAGCTGATGACCTCGGGGAAAAGACGACACATCATGTCACCAATTACGTCATCAACATAGCATGAACTAAACCAACCCACGCAGCCAAGCAGGGGCCTCAGAGGCCGTTTACACGTACACGGTGATTTTGATAAACGGAGACATCTTCCTTCGTTTGTGCCCTTCGTTTACACGCAAACGGAGATTTCTCCTCTGAAAACGAGTCTTTCTAAAAACTCCGGCCAGAGTGGAGATTTTGGAAAACTCCGGTTGCGCGTTTGCATGTAACCTGAGATAAACGGAGATAAACGGAGTTATAGGCAGCCGACCTCACAGTATGCGCCGGAACTTGCGCCTGTATAAAAAGTGCGACCTATGTTGCTATGGTGACAATGGATACATGGAAGGCTTGAGGTTCTCGTTACACTGCCACCTACAGGTTTGGCATGCTCTTGTGTATATATACATGGGTAAGTGTAAACGAAGATCTTTTTGAAAACGAAGACGGTGAAATGTCCGTTTATGAAAATAGCCGGCAACGTGTAAATGGCCTCTCACACTGACCAAATAGTGAGAAAAACCAGAGGAAACTGCCTTGCTACTATAGAATTCACCAAACCACATATTTCTGGCTTGGAAACTTGTTACTGAGTGCTTCTGGTCAAAAGTAACAGCCTAAGTTACAACATGCTCTCAAAATGCTTTTCGCGGCCTGAAAAAATTAAAAATGACATGATGCTGTTTTCTGACCAACTACTGATGGAAACCAGAGGAAACTGCCTTGCTACTATAGAATTCACCAAACCACATGTTTCTGGCTTGGAAACTTGTTTTTGAGTGCTTCTGGTCAAAAGTAACAGCCTAAGTGACAACATGCTGTCAAAATGCTTTTCGGACCCTGAAAACACTAAAAGTAACATGTTGCTGTTTTCTGACCAACTAGTGAGGAAAACCAGAAGAAACTGCCTTGCTACTATGGAATTCACCAAACCACATGTTTCTGGCTTGGAAACTTGTTTCTGAGTGTATCTGGTCAAAAGTAACAGCCTAAGTGACAACATGCTGTCAAAATGCTTTTCGGGCCCTGAAAACACTAAAAGTGACATGTTGCTGTTTTCTGACCAACTAGTGATGAAAACCAGAAGAAACTGCCTTGCTACTATAGACTTCACCAAAGTACATGTTTCTGGCTTGGAAACTTGTTTCTGAGTGCTTCTGGTGAAAAGTAACAGCCTAAGTGACAACATGCTGTCAAAATGCTTTTCGGGCCCTGAAAACACTAAAAGTGACATGTTGCTGTTTTCTGACCAACTAGTGATGAAAACCAGAAGAAACTGCCTTGCTACTGTAGACTTCACCAAAGTACATGTTTCTGGCTTGGAAACTTGTTTCTGAGGGCTTCTGGACAAAAGTAACAGCCTAAGTGACAACATGCTGTCAAAATGCTTTTCGGGCCCTGAAAACACTAAAAGTGACATGTTGCTGTTTTCTGACCAACTAGTGATGAAAACCAGAAGAAACTGCCTTGCTACTATAGACTTCAGCAAAGTACATGTTTCTGGCTTGGAAACTCCTTTCTGAGTGCTTCTGGTGAAAAGTAACAGCCTAAGTGACAACATGCTGTCAAAATGCTTTTCGGGCCCTGAAAACACTAAAAGTGACATGTTGCTGTTTTCTGACCAACTAGTGATGAAAACCACAAGAAACTGCCTTGCTACTGTAGACTTCACCAAAGTACATGTTTCTGGCTTGGAAACTTGTTTCTGAGGGCTTCTGGACAAAAGTAACAGCCTAAGTGACAACATTCTGTCAAAATGCTTTTCGGGCCCTGAAAACACTAAAAGTGACATGTTGCTGTTTTCTGACCAACTAGTGATGAAAACCAGAAGAAACTGCCTTGCTACTGTAGACTTCACCAAAGTACATGTTTCTGGCTTGGAAACTTGTTTCTGAGTGCTTCTGGTGAAAAGTAACAGCCTAAGTGACAACATGCTGTCAAAATGCTTTTCGGGCCCTGAAAACACTAAAAGTGACATGTTGCTGTTTTCTGACCAACTAGTGATGAAAACCAGAAGAAACTGCCTTGCTACTATAGACTTCAGCAAAGTACATGTTTCTGGCTTGGAAACTCCTTTCTGAGTGCTTCTGATGAAAAGTAACAGCCTAAGTGACAACATGCTCTCAAAATGCTTTTCGGGGCCTGAAAACGCTAAAAGTGACATGATGACTTTTTTCTGACCAACTAGTGATGGAAACCACAGGAAACTGCCTTGCTACTATAGAATTCACCAAACCACATGTTTCTGGCTTGGATACTTGTTTCTGAGTGTATCTGGTCAAAAGTAACAGCCTAAGTGACAACATGCTCTCAAAATGCTTTTCGGGGCCTGAAAACGCTAAAAGTGACATGTTGCTGTTTTCTGACCAACTAGCGAGCGAAACCAGAAGAAACTGCCTTGCTACTATAGACTTCACCAAACCACATGTTTCTGGCTTCGATACTTGTTTCTGAGTGCTTCTGGACAAAAGTAACAGCCTAAGTGACAACATGCTCTCAAAATGCTTTTCGGGCCCTGAAAACACTAAAAGTGACATGTTGCTGTTTTCTGACCAACTAGTGATGAAAACCAGAAGAAACTGCCTTGCTACTATAGACTTCACCAAAGTACATGTTTCTGGCTTGGATACTTGTTTCTGAGTGCTTCTGGACAAAAGTAACAGCCTAAGTGACATCATGCTCTCAAAATGCTTTTCGGGCCCTGAGAACACTAAAAGTGACATGATGCAGTTTTCTGACCAAGTAGTGATGGAAACCACAGGAAACTGCATTACTACTATAGAATTCATCAAACCACATGTTTCTGGCTTGGAAATCTCAAAATGCTTGTCGGGGCCTGAAAACACTAAAAGTGACATGATGCTGTTTTCTGACCAACTAGTGAGGAAAACCAGAGGAAACTGCCTTGCTACTATAGAATTCACCAAACCACATGTTTCTGGCTTGGAAATCTCAAAATGCTTTTCGGGCCCTGAAAACACTAAAAGTGACATGTTGTTGTTTTCTGACCAACTAGTGATGAAAACCAGAAGAAACTTCCTTGCTACTATAGACTTCACCAAAGTACATGTTTCTGGCTTGGATACTTGTTTCTGAGTGCTTCTGGACAAAAGTAACAGCCTAAGTGACAACATGCTCTCAAAATACTTTTCGGGCCCTGAAAACACTAAAAGTGACATGATGCAGTTTTCTGACCAAGTAGTGATGGAAACCACAGGAAACTGCATTACTACTATAGAATTCATCAAACCACATGTTTCTGGCTTGGAAATCTCAAAATGCTTGTCGGGGCCTGAAAACACTAAAAGTGACATGATGCTGTTTTCTGACCAACTAGTGAGGAAAACCAGAGGAAACTGCCTTGCTACTATAGAATTCCCCAAACCACATGTTTCTGGCTTGGAAACTTGTTTCTGAGTGTATCTGGTCAAAAGTAACAGCCTAAGTGACAACATGCTCTCAAAATGCTTTTCGGGGCCTGAAAACGCTAAAAGTGACATGATGACTTTTTTCTGACCAACTAGTGATGGAAACCACAGGAAACTGCCTTGCTACTATAGAATTCACCAAACCACATGTTTCTGGCTTGGAAACTTGTTTCTGAATGCTTCTGATCAAGAGCAACAGCGTAACTTACAACATGCTGTCAAAATGCTTTTTGGGACCTGAAAACGCTAAAAGTGACATGTTGCTGTTTTCTGACCAACTAGTGAGCGAAACCAGAAGAAACTGCCTGGCTACTATAGACTTCACCAAACAACATGTTTCTGGCTTCGATACTTGTTTCTGAGTGCTTCTGGACAAAAGTAACAGCCTAAGTGACAACATGCTCTCAAAATGCTTGTCGGGGCCTGAAAACACTAAAAGTGACATGATGCTGTTTTCTGACCAACTAGTGAGGAAAACCAGAGGAAACTGCCTTGCTACTATAGAATTCACCAAACCACATGTTTCTGGCTTGGAAACTTGTTTCTGAATGCTTCTGATGAAGAGTAACAGCGTAACTTACAACATGCTGTCAAAATGCTTTTCGGGGCCTGAAAACGCTAAAAGTGACATGTTGCTGTTTTCTGACCAACTAGTGAGCGAAACCAGAGGAAACTGCATTGCTACTGTAGAATTCACCAAATCACACGCTTTTGGCTTGGAAATCTCAAAATGCTTTTCGGCGCCCGAAAATACTAAAAGTGACATGATGCTGTTTTCTGACTAAGTAGTAATGGAAACCGGAGGAAACTGCCTTGGTACTATAGAGTTCACCAAACCACATGTTTCTGGCTTGGAAACTAGTTTCTGAGTGCTTCTGGTCAAAAGTAACACTCTAAGTTAAAACATGCTCTCAAAATGCTTTTCAGGGACTGAAAACGCTAAAAGTGACATGATGCTGTTTTCTGACCAACTAATGATGGAAACCACAGGAAACTGCATTACTACTATAGACTTCACCAAGCCACATGTTTCTGGCTTGGAAATCTCAAAATGCTTGTTGGGGCCTGAAAACACTAAAAGTGACATGATGCTGTTTTCTGACCAACTAGTGATGGAAACCACAGGAAACTGCCTTGCTACTATAGAATTCACCAAACCACATGTTTCTGGCTTGGAAACTTGTTTCTGAGTGTATCTGGTCAAAAGTAACAGCCTAAGTGACAACATGCTCTCAAAATGCTTTTCGGGGCCTGAAAACGCTAAAAGTGACATGATGACTTTTTTCTGACCAACTAGTGATGGAAACCACAGGAAACTGCCTTGCTTCTATAGAATATACTAAACCACATGTTTCAGGTTTGGAAACTTGTTTCTGAGTGTATCTGGTCAAAAGTAACAGCCTAAGTGACAACATGCTCTCAAAATGCTTTTCGGGGCCTGAAAACGCTAAAAGTGACATGATGACTTTTTTCTGACCAACTAGTGATGGAAACCACAGGAAACTGCCTTGCTACTATAGAATTCACCAAACCACATGTTTCTGGCTTGGAAATCTCAAAATCCTTTTCGGGTCCTGAAAACACTAAAAGTGACATGTTGCTGTTTTCTGACCAACTAATGATGGAAACCACAGGAAACTGCATTACTACTATAGACTTCACCAAACCACATGTTTCTGGCTTGGAAATCTCAAAATGCTTGTTGGGGCCTGAAAACACTAAAAGTGACATGTTGCTGTTTTCTGACCAACTAGTGATGAAAACCAGAAAAAACTGCCTTGCTACTATAGATTTCACCAAAGTACATGTTTCTGGCTTGGATACTTGTTTCTGAGTGCTTCTGGACAAAAGTAACAGCCTAAGTGACAACATGCTCTCAAAATGCTTTTCGGGCCCTGAAAACACTAAAAGTGACATGATGCAGTTTTCTGACCAAGTAGTGATGGAAACCACAGGAAACTGCATACTACTATAGAATTCACCAAACCACATGTTTCTGGCTTGGAAATCTCAAAATGCTTGTCGGGGCCTGAAAACACTAAAAGTGACATGTTGCTGTTTTCTGACCAACTAATGATGGAAACCACAGGAAACTGCATTACTACTATAGACTTCACCAAACCACATGTTTCTGGCTTGGAAATCTCAAAATGCTTGTCGGGGCCTGAAAACAATAAAATTGACATGATGCTGTTTTCTGACCAACTAGTGAGGAAAACCAGAGGAAACTGCCTTGCTACTATAGAATTCACCAAACCACATGTTTCTGGCTTGGAAACTTGTTTCTGAGTGTATCTGGTCAAAAGTAACAGCCTAAGTGACAACATGCTCTCAAAATGCTTTTCGGGGCCTGAAAACGCTAAAAGTGACATGATGACTTTTTTCTGACCAACTAGTGATGGAAACCACAGGAAACTGCCTTGCTACTATAGAATTCACCAAACCACATGTTTCTGGCTTGGAAACTTGTTTCTGAATGCTTCTGATCAAGAGTAACAGCGTAACTTACAACATGCTGTCAAAATGCTTTTTGGGACCTGAAAACGCTAAAAGTGACATGTTGCTGTTTTCTGACCAACTAGTGAGCGAAACCAGAAGAAACTGCCTGGCTACTATAGACTTCACCAAACAACATGTTTCTGGCTTCGATACTTGTTTCTGAGTGCTTCTGGACAAAAGTAACAGCCTAAGTGACAACATGCTCTCAAAATGCTTTTCGGGCCCTGAAAACACTAAAAGTGACATGTTGCTGTTTTCTGACCAACTAGTGATGAAAACCAGAAGAAACTGCCTGGCTACTATAGACTTCACCAAACAACATGTTTCTGGCTTCGATACTTGTTTCTGAGTGCTTCTGGACAAAAGTAACAGCCTAAGTGACAACATGCTCTCAAAATGCTTTTCGGGCCCTGAAAACACTAAAAGTGACATGATGCAGTTTTCTGACCAAGTAGTGATGGAAACCACAGGAAACTGCATTACTACTATAGAATTCATCAAACAACATGTTTCTGGCTTGGAAATTTCAAAATGCTTTTCGGGGCCTGAAAACGCTAAAAGTGACATGATGACTTTTTTCTGACCAACTAGTGATGGAAACCACAGGAAACTGCCTTGCTACTATAGAATTCACCAAACCACATGTTTCTGGCTTGGAAACTTGTTTCTGAATGCTTCTGATCAAGAGCAACAGCGTAACTTACAACATGCTGTCAAAATGCTTTTTGGGACCTGAAAACGCTAAAAGTGACATGTTGCTGTTTTCTGACCAACTAGTGAGCGAAACCAGAAGAAACTGCCTGGCTACTATAGACTTCACCAAACAACATGTTTCTGGCTTCGATACTTGTTTCTGAGTGCTTCTGGACAAAAGTAACAGCCTAAGTGACAACATGCTCTCAAAATGCTTGTCGGGGCCTGAAAACACTAAAAGTGACATGATGCTGTTTTCTGACCAACTAGTGAGGAAAACCAGAGGAAACTGCCTTGCTACTATAGAATTCACCAAACCACATGTTTCTGGCTTGGAAACTTGTTTCTGAATGCTTCTGATCAAGAGTAACAGCGTAACTTACAACATGCTGTCAAAATGCTTTTCGGGGCCTGAAAACGCTAAAAGTGACATGTTGCTGTTTTCTGACCAACTAGTGAGCGAAACCAGAGGAAACTGCATTGCTACTGTAGAATTCACCAAATCACACGCTTTTGGCTTGGAAATCTCAAAATGCTTTTCGGGGCCCGAAAATACTAAAAGTGACATGATGCTGTTTTCTGACTAAGTAGTAATGGAAACCGGAGGAAACTGCCTTGGTACTATAGAGTTCACCAAACCACATGTTTCTGGCTTGGAAACTAGTTTCTGAGTGCTTCTGGTCAAAAGTAACACTCTAAGTTAAAACATGCTCTCAAAATGCTTTTCAGGGACTGAAAACGCTAAAAGTGACATGATGCTGTTTTCTGACCAACTAATGATGGAAACCACAGGAAACTGCATTACTACTATAGACTTCACCAAGCCACATGTTTCTGGCTTGGAAATCTCAAAATGCTTGTTGGGGCCTGAAAACACTAAAAGTGACATGATGCTGTTTTCTGACCAACTAGTGATGGAAACCACAGGAAACTGCCTTGCTACTATAGAATTCACCAAACCACATGTTTCTGGCTTGGAAACTTGTTTCTGAGTGTATCTGGTCAAAAGTAACAGCCTAAGTGACAACATGCTCTCAAAATGCTTTTCGGGGCCTGAAAACGCTAAAAGTGACATGATGACTTTTTTCTGACCAACTAGTGATGGAAACCACAGGAAACTGCCTTGCTTCTATAGAATTCACCAAACCACATGTTTCAGGTTTGGAAACTTGTTTCTGAGTGTATCTGGTCAAAAGTAACAGCCTAAGTGACAACATGCTCTCAAAATGCTTTTCGGGGCCTGAAAACGCTAAAAGTGACATGATGACTTTTTTCTGACCAACTAGTGATGGAAACCACAGGAAACTGCCTTGCTACTATAGAATTCACCAAACCACATGTTTCTGGCTTGGAAATCTCAAAATGCTTTTCGGGTCCTGAAAACACTAAAAGTGACATGTTGCTGTTTTCTGACCAACTAATGATGGAAACCACAGGAAACTGCATTACTACTATAGACTTCACCAAACCACATGTTTCTGGCTTGGAAATCTCAAAATGCTTGTTGGGGCCTGAAAACACTAAAAGTGACATGTTGCTGTTTTCTGACCAACTAGTGATGAAAACCAGAAAAAACTGCCTTGCTACTATAGATTTCACCAAAGTACATGTTTCTGGCTTGGATACTTGTTTCTGAGTGCTTCTGGACAAAAGTAACAGCCTAAGTGACAACATGCTCTCAAAATGCTTTTCGGGCCCTGAAAACACTAAAAGTGACATGATGCAGTTTTCTGACCAAGTAGTGATGGAAACCACAGGAAACTGCATACTACTATAGAATTCACCAAACCACATGTTTCTGGCTTGGAAATCTCAAAATGCTTGTCGGGGCCTGAAAACACTAAAAGTGACATGTTGCTGTTTTCTGACCAACTAATGATGGAAACCACAGGAAACTGCATTACTACTATAGACTTCACCAAACCACATGTTTCTGGCTTGGAAATCTCAAAATGCTTGTCGGGGCCTGAAAACAATAAAATTGACATGATGCTGTTTTCTGACCAACTAGTGAGGAAAACCAGAGGAAACTGCCTTGCTACTATAGAATTCACCAAACCACATGTTTCTGGCTTGGAAACTTGTTTCTGAGTGTATCTGGTCAAAAGTAACAGCCTAAGTGACAACATGCTCTCAAAATGCTTTTCGGGGCCTGAAAACGCTAAAAGTGACATGATGACTTTTTTCTGACCAACTAGTGATGGAAACCACAGGAAACTGCCTTGCTACTATAGAATTCACCAAACCACATGTTTCTGGCTTGGAAACTTGTTTCTGAATGCTTCTGATCAAGAGTAACAGCGTAACTTACAACATGCTGTCAAAATGCTTTTTGGGACCTGAAAACGCTAAAAGTGACATGTTGCTGTTTTCTGACCAACTAGTGAGCGAAACCAGAAGAAACTGCCTGGCTACTATAGACTTCACCAAACAACATGTTTCTGGCTTCGATACTTGTTTCTGAGTGCTTCTGGACAAAAGTAACAGCCTAAGTGACAACATGCTCTCAAAATGCTTTTCGGGCCCTGAAAACACTAAAAGTGACATGTTGCTGTTTTCTGACCAACTAGTGATGAAAACCAGAAGAAACTGCCTGGCTACTATAGACTTCACCATACAACATGTTTCTGGCTTCGATACTTGTTTCTGAGTGCTTCTGGACAAAAGTAACAGCCTAAGTGACAACATGCTCTCAAAATGCTTTTCGGGCCCTGAAAACACTAAAAGTGACATGATGCAGTTTTCTGACCAAGTAGTGATGGAAACCACAGGAAACTGCATTACTACTATAGAATTCATCAAACAACATGTTTCTGGCTTGGAAATTTCAAAATGCTTGTCGGGGCCTGAAACCGCTAAAATTGACATGATGACTTTTTTCTGACCAACTAGTGATGGAAACCACAGGAAACTGCCTTGCTACTATAGAATTCACCAAACCGCATGTTTCTTGCTTGGAAACTTGTTTCTGAATGCTTCTGATCAAGAGTAACAGCGTAGCTTACAACATGCTCTCAAAATGCTTTTTGGGGCCTGAAAACACTAAAAGTGACATGATGCTGTTTTCTGACCAACTACTGATGAAAACCAGAAGAAACTGCCTTGCTACTATAGACTTCACCAAAGTACATGTTTCTGGCTTGGATACTTGTTTCTGAGTGCTTCTGGACAAAAGTAACAGCCTAAGTGACAACATGCTCTCAAAATGCTTTTCTGTCTCTGAAAACACTAAAAGTGACATGTTGCTGTTTTCTGACCAACTAGTGATGAAAACCAGAAGAAACTGCCTTGCTACTATAGATTTCACCAAAGTACATGTTTCTGGCTTGGATACTTGTTTCTGAGTGCTTCTGGACAAAAGTAACAGCCTAAGTGACAACATGCTGTCAAAATGCTTTTCGGGCCCTGAAAACACTAAAAGTGACATGATGCAGTTTTCTGACCAAGTAGTGATGGAAACCACAGGAAACTGCCTTGCTACTATAGAATTCACCAAACCACATGTTTCTGGCTTGGAAACTTGTTTCTGAATGCTTCTGATCAAGAGTAACAACGTAACTTACAACATGCTGTCAAAATGCTTTTTGGGGCCTGAAAACACTAAAAGTGACATGATGCTGTTTTCTGACCAAGTAGTGAGGAAAACCAGAGGAAACTGCATTGCTACTGTAGAATTTCACCAAACCACACGCTTTTTGCTTGGAAATCTCAAAATGCTTTTCAGGGCCTGAAAATGCTAAAAGTAACATGATGCTGTTTTCTGACCAACTAGTGATGGAAACCACAGAAAACTGCCTTGCTACTATAGAATTCACCAAACCACATGTTTCTGGCTTGGAAATCTAAAAATGCTTTTCGGGCCCTGAAAACACTAAAAGTGACATGTTGCTGTTTTCTGACCAACTAATGATGGAAACCACAGGAAACTGCATTACTACTATAGACTTCACCAAACCACATGTTTCTGGCTTGGAAATCTCAAAATGCTTGTTGGGGCCTGAAAACACTAAAAGTGACATGTTGCTGTTTTCTGACCAACTAGTGATGAAAATCAGAAGAAACTGCCTTGCTACTATAGATTTCACCAAAGTACATGTTTCTGGCTTGGATACTTGTTTCTGAGTGCTTCTGGACAAAAGTAACAGCCTAACTGACAACATGCTCTCAAAATGCTTTTCGGGCCCTGAAAACACTAAAAGTGACATGTTGCTGTTTTCTGACCAACTAATGATGGAAACCACAGGAAACTGCATTACTACTATAGACTTCACCAAACCACATGTTTCTGGCTTGGAAACTTGTTTCTGAGTGTATCTGGTCAAAAGTAACAGCCTAAGTCACAACATGCTCTCAAAATGCTTTTCGGGGCCTGAAAACGCTAAAAGTGACATGTTGCTGTTTTCTGACCAACTAGTGATGAAAACCAGAAGAAACTGCCTTGCTTCTATAGACTTCAGCAAAGTACATGTTTCTGGCTTGGAAACTCGTTTCTGAGTGCTTCTGGTGAAAAGTAACAGCCTAAGTGACAACATGCTGTCAAAATGCTTTTCGGGTCCTGAAAACACTAAAAGTGACATGTTGCTGTTTTCTGACCAACTAGTGATGAAAACCAGAAGAAACTGCCTTGCTACTATAGACTTCAGCAAAGTACATGTTTCTGGCTTGGAAACTCCTTTCTGAGTGCTTCTGGTAAAAAGTAACAGCCTAAGTGACAACATGCTGTCAAAATGCTTTTCGGGCCCTGAAAACACTAAAAGTGACATGTTGCTGTTTTCTGACCAACTAGTGATGAAAACCAGAAGAAACTGCCTTGCTACTATAGACGTCAGCAAAGTACATGTTTCTGGTTTGGAAACTCCTTTCTGAGTGCTTCTGGTGAAAAGTAACAGCCTAAGTGACAACATGCTGTCAAAATGCTTTTCGGGCCCTGAAAACACTAAAAGTGACATGTTGCTGTTTTCTGACCAACTAGTGATGAAAACCAGAAGAAACTGCCTTGCTACTATAGACTTCAGCAAAGTACATGTTTCTGGCTTGGAAACTCGTTTCTGAGTGCTTCTGGTGAAAAGTAACAGCCTAAGTGACAACATGCTGTCAAAATGCTTTTCGGGCCCTGAAAACACTAAAAGTGACATGTTGCTGTTTTCTGACCAACTAGTGATGAAAACCAGAAGAAACTGCCTTGCTACTGTAGACTTCACCAAAGTACATGTTTCTGGCTTGGAAACTTGTTTCTGAGGGCTTCTGGACAAAAGTAACAGCCTAAGTGACAACATGCTGTCAAAATGCTTTTCGGGCCCTGAAAACACTAAAAGTGACATGTTGCTGTTTTCTGACCAACTAGTGATGAAAACCAGAAGAAACTGCCTTGCTACTATAGACTTCAGCAAAGTACATGTTTCTGGCTTGGAAACTCGTTTCTGAGTGCTTCTGGTGAAAAGTAACAGCCTAAGTGACAACATGCTGTCAAAATGCTTTTCGGGCCCTGAAAACACTAAAAGTGACATGTTGCTGTTTTCTGACCAACTAGTGATGAAAACCAGAAGAAACTGCCTTGCTACTGTAGACTTCACCAAAGTACATGTTTCTGGCTTGGAAACTTGTTTCTGAGGGCTTCTGGACAAAAGTAACAGCCTAAGTGACAACATGCTGTCAAAATGCTTTTCGGGCCCTGAAAACACTAAAAGTGACATGTTGCTGTTTTCTGACCAACTAGTGATGAAAACCAGAAGAAACTGCCTTGCTACTATAGACTTCAGCAAAGTACATGTTTCTGGCTTGGAAACTTGTTTCTGAGTGCTTCTGGTGAAAAGTAACAGCCTAAGTGACAACATGCTGTCAAAATGCTTTTAGGGCCCTGAAAACACTAAAAGTGACATGTTGCTGTTTTCTGACCAACTAGTGATGAAAACCAGAAGAAACTGCCTTGGTACTGTAGACTTCAGCAAAGTACATGTTTCTGGCTTGGAAACTCGTTTCTGAGTGCTTCTGGTGAAAAGTAACAGCCTAAGTGACAACATGCTGTCAAAATGCTTTTCGGGCCCTGAAAACACTAAAAGTGACATGTTGCTGTTTTCTGACCAACTAGTGATGAAAACCAGAAGAAACTGCCTTGCTACTGTAGACTTCAGCAAAGTACATGTTTCTGGCTTGGAAACTTGTTTCTGAGGGCTTCTGGACAAAAGTAACAGCCTAAGTGACAACATGCTGTCAAAATGCTTTTCGGGCCCTGAAAACACTAAAAGTGACATGTTGCTGTTTTCTGACCAACTAGTGATGAAAACCAGAAGAAACTGCCTTGGTACTGTAGACTTCAGCAAAGTACATGTTTCTGGCTTGGAAACTCGTTTCTGAGTGCTTCTGGTGAAAAGTAACAGCCTAAGTGACAACATGCTGTCAAAATGCTTTTCGGGCCCTGAAAACACTAAAAGTGACATGTTGCTGTTTTCTGACCAACTAGTGATGAAAACCAGAAGAAACTGCCTTGCTACTGTAGACTTCAGCAAAGTACATGTTTCTGGCTAGGAAACTTGTTTCTGAGGGCTTCTGGACAAAAGTAACAGCCTAAGTGACAACATGCTGTCAAAATGCTTTTCGGGCCCTGAAAACACTAAAAGTGACATGTTGCTGTTTTCTGACCAACTAGTGATGAAAACCAGAAGAAACTGCCTTGCTACTGTAGACTTCACCAAAGTACATGTTTCTGGCTTGGAAACTTGTTTCTGAGTGCTTCTGGTGAAAAGTAACAGCCTAAGTGACAACATGCTGTCAAAATGCTTTTCGGGCCCTGAAAACACTAAAAGTGACATGTTGCTGTTTTCTGACCAACTAGTGATGAAAACCACAAGAAACTGCCTTGCTACTGTAGACTTCACCAAAGTACATGTTTCTGACTTGGAAACTTGTTTCTGAGGGCTTCTGGACAAAAGTAACAGCCTAAGTGACAACATGCTGTCAAAATGCTTTTCGGGCCCTGAAAACACTAAAAGTGACATGTTGCTGTTTTCTGACCAACTAGTGATGAAAACCAGAAGAAACTGCCTTGCTACTGTAGACTTCAGCAAAGTACATGTTTCTGGCTTGGAAACTCGTTTCTGAGTGCTTCTGGTGAAAAGTAACAGCCTAAGTGACAACATGCTGTCAAAATGCTTTTCGGGCCCTGAAAACACTAAAAGTGACATGTTGCTGTTTTCTGACCAACTAGTGATGAAAACCAGAAGAAACTGCCTTGCTACTGTAGACTTCACCAAAGTACATGTTTCTGGCTTGGAAACTTGTTTCTGAGGGCTTCTGGACAAAAGTAACAGCCTAAGTGACAACATGCTGTCAAAATGCTTTTCGGGCCCTGAAAACACTAAAAGTGACATGTTGCTGTTTTCTGACCAACTAGTGATGAAAACCAGAAGAAACTGCCTTGCTTCTATAGACTTCAGCAAAGTACATGTTTCTGGCTTGGAAACTCGTTTCTGAGTGCTTCTGGTGAAAAGTAACAGCCTAAGTGACAACATGCTGTCAAAATGCTTTTCGGGCCCTGAAAACACTAAAAGTGACATGTTGCTGTTTTCTGACCAACTAGTGATGAAAACCAGAAGAAACTGCCTAGCTACTATAGACTTCAGCAAAGTACATGTTTCTGGCTTGGAAACTCGTTTCTGAGTGCTTCTGGTGAAAAGTAACAGCCTAAGTGACAACATGCTGTCAAAATGCTTTTCGGGCCCTGAAAACACTAAAAGTGACATGTTGCTGTTTTCTGACCAACTAGTGATGAAAACCAGAAGAAACTGCCTTGCTACTATAGACTTCAGCAAAGTACATGTTTCTGGCTTGGAAACTCGTTTCTGAGTGCTTCTGGTGAAAAGTAACAGCCTAAGTGACAACATGCTGTCAAAATGCTTTTCGGGCCCTGAAAACACTAAAAGTGACATGTTGCTGTTTTCTGACCAACTAGTGATGAAAACCAGAAGAAACTGCCTTGCTACTATAGACTTCAGCAAAGTACATGTTTCTGGTTTGGAAACTCCTTTCTGAGTGCTTCTGGTGAAAAGTAACAGCCTAAGTGACAACATGCTGTCAAAATGCTTTTCGGGCCCTGAAAACACTAAAAGTGACATGTTGCTGTTTTCTGACCAACTAGTGATGAAAACCAGAAGAAACTGCCTTGCTACTGTAGACTTCAGCAAAGTACATGTTTCTGGCTTGGAAACTTGTTTCTGAGGGCTTCTGGACAAAAGTAACAGCCTAAGTGACAACATGCTGTCAAAATGCTTTTCGGGCCCTGAAAACACTAAAAGTGACATGTTGCTGTTTTCTGACCAACTAGTGATGAAAACCAGAAGAAACTGCCTTGCTACTGTAGACTTCAGCAAAGTACATGTTTCTGGCTTGGAAACTTGTTTCTGAGGGCTTCTGGACAAAAGTAACAGCCTAAGTGACAACATGCTGTCAAAATGCTTTTCGGGCCCTGAAAACACTAAAAGTGACATGTTGCTGTTTTCTGACCAACTAGTGATGAAAACCACAAGAAACTGCCTTGCTACTGTAGACTTCACCAAAGTACATGTTTCTGGCTTGGAAACTTGTTTCTGAGGGCTTCTGGACAAAAGTAACAGCCTAAGTGACAACATGCTGTCAAAATGCTTTTCGGGCCCTGAAAACACTAAAAGTGACATGTTGCTGTTTTCTGACCAACTAGTGATGAAAACCAGAAGAAACTGCCTTGCTACTATAGACTTCAGCAAAGTACATGTTTCTGGCTTGGAAACTCGTTTCTGAGGGCTTCTGGACAAAAGTAACAGCCTAAGTGACAACATGCTGTCAAAATGCCTTTCGGGCCCTGAAAACACTAAAAGTGACATGTTGCTGTTTTCTGACCAACTAGTGATGAAAACCAGAAGAAACTGCCTTGCTACTGTAGACTTTACCAAAGTACATGTTTCTGGCTTGGAAACTTGTTTCTGAGGGCTTCTGGACAAAAGTAACAGCCTAAGTGACAACATGCTGTCAAAATGCTTTTCGGGCCCTGAAAACACTAAAAGTGACATGTTGCTGTTTTCTGACCAACTAGTGATGAAAACCAGAAGAAACTGCCTTGCTACTATAGACTTCAGCAAAGTACATGTTTCTGGCTTGGAAACTCGTTTCTGAGTGCTTCTGGTGAAAAGTAACAGCCTAAGTGACAACATGCTGTCAAAATGCTTTTCGGGCCCTGAAAACACTAAAAGTGACATGTTGCTGTTTTCTGACCAACTAGTGATGAAAACCAGAAGAAACTGCCTTGCTACTGTAGACTTCAGCAAAGTACATGTTTCTGGCTTGGAAACTCGTTTCTGAGTGCTTCTGGTGAAAAGTAACAGCCTAAGTGACAACATGCTGTCAAAATGCTTTTCGGGCCCTGAAAACACTAAAAGTGACATGTTGCTGTTTTCTGACCAACTAGTGATGAAAACCAGAAGAAACTGCCTTGCTACTGTAGACTTCACCAAAGTACATGTTTCTGGCTTGGAAACTTGTTTCTGAGGGCTTCTGGACAAAAGTAACAGCCTAAGTGACAACATGCTGTCAAAATGCTTTTCGGGCCCTGAAAACACTAAAAGTGACATGTTGCTGTTTTCTGACCAACTAGTGATGAAAACCAGAAGAAACTGCCTTGCTTCTATAGACTTCAGCAAAGTACATGTTTCTGGCTTGGAAACTCGTTTCTGAGTGCTTCTGGTGAAAAGTAACAGCCTAAGTGACAACATGCTGTCAAAATGCTTTTCGGGCCCTGAAAACACTAAAAGTGACATGTTGCTGTTTTCTGACCAACTAGTGATGAAAACCAGAAGAAACTGCCTTGCTACTATAGACTTCAGCAAAGTACATGTTTCTGGCTTGGAAACTCCTTTCTGAGTGCTTCTGGTGAAAAGTAACAGCCTAAGTGACAACATGCTGTCAAAATGCTTTTCGGGCCCTGAAAACACTAAAAGTGACATGTTGCTGTTTTCTGACCAACTAGTGATGAAAACCAGAAGAAACTGCCTTGGTACTGTAGACTTCAGCAAAGTACATGTTTCTGGCTTGGAAACTCGTTTCTGAGTGCTTCTGGTGAAAAGTAACAGCCTAAGTGACAACATGCTGTCAAAATGCTTTTCGGGCCCTGAAAACACTAAAGTGACATGTTGCTGTTTTCTGACCAACTAGTGATGAAAACCAGAAGAAACTGCCTTGCTACTATAGACTTCAGCAAAGTACATGTTTCTGGCTTGGAAACTCGTTTCTGAGTGCTTCTGGTGAAAAGTAACAGCCTAAGTGACAACATGCTGTCAAAATGCTTTTCGGGCCCTGAAAACACTAAAAGTGACATGTTGCTGTTTTCTGACCAACTAGTGATGAAAACCAGAAGAAACTGCCTTGCTACTGTAGACTTCACCAAAGTACATGTTTCTGGCTTGGAAACTTGTTTCTGAGGGCTTCTGGACAAAAGTAACAGCCTAAGTGACAACATGCTGTCAAAATGCTTTTCGGGCCCTGAAAACACTAAAAGTGACATGTGCTGTTTTCTGACCAACTAGTGATGAAAACCAGAAGAAACTGCCTTGCTACTATAGACTTCAGCAAAGTACATGTTTCTGGCTTGGAAACTCGTTTCTGAGTGCTTCTGGTGAAAAGTAACAGCCTAAGTGACAACATGCTGTCAAAATGCTTTTCGGGCCCTGAAAACACTAAAAGTGACATGTTGCTGTTTTCTGACCAACTAGTGATGAAAACCAGAAGAAACTGCCTTGCTACTGTAGACTTCAGCAAAGTACATGTTTCTGGCTAGGAAACTTGTTTCTGAGGGCTTCTGGACAAAAGTAACAGCCTAAGTGACAACATGCTGTCAAAATGCTTTTCGGGCCCTGAAAACACTAAAAGTGACATGTTGCTGTTTTCTGACCAACTAGTGATGAAAACCAGAAGAAACTGCCTTGCTACTGTAGACTTCACCAAAGTACATGTTTCTGGCTTGGAAACTTGTTTCTGAGGGCTTCTGGACAAAAGTAACAGCCTAAGTGACAACATGCTGTCAAAATGCTTTTCGGCCCTGAAAACACTAAAAGTGACATTATGCAGTTTTCTGACCAAGTAGTGATGGAAACCACAGGAAACTGCATTACTACTATAGAATTCACCAAACCACATGTTTCTGGCTTGGAAATCTCAAAATGCTTGTCGGGGCCTGAAAACACTAAAAGTGACATGTTGCTGTTTTCTGACCAACTAATGATGGAAACCACAGGAAACTGCATTACTACTATAGACTTCACCAAACCACATGTTTCTGGCTTGGAAATCTCAAAATGCTTGTCGGGGACTGAAAACAATAAAATTGACATTATGCTGTTTTCTGACCAACTAGTGAGGAAAACCAGAGGAAACTGCCTTGCTACTATAGAATTCACCAAACCACATGTTTCTGGCTTGGAAACTTGTTTCTGAGTGTATCTGGTCAAAAGTAACAGCCTAAGTGACAACATGCTCTCAAAATGCTTTTCGGGGCCTGAAAACGCTAAAAGTGACATGATGACTTTTTCTGACCAACCAGTGATGGAAACCACAGGAAACTGCCTTGCTACTATAGAATTCACCAAACCACATGTTTCTGGCTTGGAAACTTGTTTCTGATGCTTCTGATCAAGAGTAACAGCGTAACTTACAACATGCTGTCAAAATGCTTTTTGGACCTGAAAACGCTAAAAGTGACATGTTGCTGTTTTCTGACCAACTAGTGAGCGAAACCAGAAGAAACTGCCTGGATACTATAGACTTCACCAAACAACATGTTTCTGGCTTCGATACTTGTTTCTGAGTGCTTCTGGACAAAAGTAACAGCCTAAGTGACAACATGCTCTCAAAATGCTTTTCGGGCCCTGAAAACACTAAAAGTGACATGTTGCTGTTTTCTGACCAACTAGTGATGAAAACCAGAAGAAACTGCCTGGCTACTATAGACTTCACCAAACAACATGTTTCTGGCTTGGATACTTGTTTCTGAGTGCTTCTGGACAAAAGTAACAGCCTAAGTGACAACATGCTCTCAAAATGCTTTTCGGGCCCTGAAAACACTAAAAGTGACATGATGCAGTTTTCTGACCAAGTAGTGATGGAAACCACAGGAAACTGCATTACTACTATAGAATTCATCAAACCACATGTTTCTGGCTTGGAAATCTCAAAATGCTTGTCGGGGCCTGAAACCGCTAAAATTGACATGATGACTTTTTTCTGACCAACTAGTGATGGAAACCACAGGAAACTGCCTTGCTACTATAGAATTCACCAAACCGCATGTTTCTGGCTTGGAAACTTGTTTCTGAATGCTTCTGATCAAGAGTAACAGCGTAACTTACAACATGCTGTCAAAATGCTTTTTGGGGCCTGAAAACACTAAAAGTGACATGATGCTGTTTTCTGACCAACTAGTGATGAAAACCAGAAGAAACTGCCTTGCTACTATAGACTTCACCAAAGTACATGTTTCTGGCTTGGATACTTGTTTCTGAGTGCTTCTGGACAAAAGTAACAGCCTAAGTGACAACATGCTCTCAAAATGCTTTTCTGTCCCTGAAAACACTAAAAGTGACATGTTGCTGTTTTCTGACCAACTAGTGATGAAAACCAGAAGAAACTGCCTTGCTACTATAGACTTCACCAAAGTACATGTTTCTGGCTTGGATACTTGTTTCTGAGTGCTTCTGGTCAAAAGTAACAGTCTAAGTTAAAACATGCTCTCAAAATGCTTTTCAGGGCCTGAAAAGGCTAAAAGTGACATGATGCTGTTTTCTGACCAACTAGTGATGGAAACCACAGGAAACTGCCTTGCTACTATAGAATTCACCAAACCACATGTTTCTGGCTTGGAAACTTGTTTCTGAATGCTTCTGATCAAGAGTAACAACGTAACTTACAACATGCTGTCAAAATGCTTTTCGGGGCCTGAAAACACTAAAAGTGACATGATGCTGTTTTCTGACCAAGTAGTGAGGAAAACCAGAGGAAACTGCATTGCTACTGTAGAATTTCACCAAACCACACGCTTTTTGCTTGGAAATCTCAAAATGCTTTTCGGGGCCTGAAAATACTAAAAGTGACATGATGCTGTTTTCTGACTAAGTAGTAATGGAAACCGGAGGAAACTGCCTTGGTATTATAGAGTTCACCTAAGTACATGTTTCTGGCTTGGAAACTAGTTTCTGAGTGCTTCTGGTCAAAAGTAACACTCTAAGTTAAAACATGCTCTCAAAATGCTTTTCAGGGCCTGAAAATGCTAAAAGTAACATGATGCTGTTTTCTGACCAACTAGTGATGGAAACCACAGAAAACTGCCTTGCTACTATAGAATTCACCAAACCACATGTTTCTGGCTTGGAAATCTAAAAATGCTTTTCGGGTCCTGAAAACACTAAAAGTGACATGTTGCTGTTTTCTGACCAACTAATGATGGAAACCACAGGAAACTGCATTACTACTATAGACTTCACCAAACCACATGTTTCTGGCTTGGAAATCTCAAAATGCTTGTTGGGGCCTGAAAACACTAAAAGTGACATGTTGCTGTTTTCTGACCAACTAGTGATGAAAACCAGAAGAAACTGCCTTGCTACTATAGATTTCACCAAAGTACATGTTTCTGGCTTGGATGCTTGTTTCTGAGTGCTTCTGGACAAAAGTAACAGCCTAAGTGACAACATGCTCTCAAAATGCTTTCGGGCCCTGAAAACACTAAAAGTGACATGTTGCTGTTTTCTGACCAACTAATGATGGAAACCACAGGAAACTGCATTACTACTATAGACTTCACCAAACCACATGTTTCTGGCTTGGAAATCTCAAAATGCTTGTCGGGGCCTGAAAACAATAAAAGTGACATGATGCTGTTTTCTGACCAACTAGTGAGGAAAACCAGAGGAAACTGCCTTGCTACTATAGAATTCACCAAACCACATGTTTCTGGCTTGGAAACTTGTTTCTGAGTGTATCTGGTCAAAAGTAACAGCCTAAGTGACAACACGCTCTCAAAATGCTTTTCGGGGCCTGAAAACGCTAAAAGTGACATGATGACTTTTTTCTGACCAACTAGTGACGGAAACCACAGGAAACTGCCTTGCTACTATAGAATTCACCAAACCACATGTTTCTGGCTTGGAAACTTGTTTCTGAGTGTATCTGGTCAAAAGTAACAGCCTAAGTGACAACATGCTCTCAAAATGCTTTTCGGGGCCTGAAAAAGCTAAAAGTGACATGATGACTTTTTTCTGACCAACTAGTGATGGAAACCACAGGAAACTGCCTTGCTACTATAGAATTCACCAAACCACATGTTTCTGGCTTGGAAACTTGTTTCTGAATGCTTCTGATCAAGAGTAACAGCGTAATTTACAACATGCTGTCAAAATGCTTTTTGGGGCCTGAAAACACTAAAAGTGACATGATGCTGTTTTCTGACCAACTAGTGATGAAAACCAGAGGAAACTGCATTGCTACTGTAGAATTCACCAAACCACACGCTTTTGCTTGGAAATCTCAAAATGCTTTTCGGGGCCTGAAAATACTAAAAGTGACAAGATGTTGTTTTCTGACTAAGTAGTAATGGAAACCGGAGGAAACTGCCTTGGTACTATAGAGTTCACCAAACCACATGTTTCTGGCTTGGAAACTAGTTTCTGAGTGCTTCTGGTCAAGAAGTAACAGCCTAAGTGACAACATACTCTCAAAATGCTTTTCGGGCCCTGAAAACACTAAAAGTGACATGATGCAGTTTTCTGACCAAGTAGTGATGGAAACCACAGGAAACTGCCTTGCTACTATAGAATTCACCAAACCACATGTTTCTGGCTTGGAAATCTCAAAATGCTTGTCGGGGCCTGAAAACACTAAAAGTGACATGATGCTGTTTTCTGACCAACTAGTGAGGAAAACCAGAGGAAACTGCCTTGCTACTATAGAATTCACCAACCACATGTTTCTGGCTTGGAAACTTGTTTCTGAGTGTATCTGGTCAAAAGTAACAGCCTAAGTGACAACATGCTCTCAAAATGCTTTTCGGGGCCTGAAAACGCTAAAAGTGACATGATGACTTTTTTCTGACCAACTAGTGACGGAAACCACAGGAAACTGCCTTGCTACTATAGAATTCACCAAACCACATGTGTCTGGCTTGGAAACTTGTTTCTGAGTGTATCTGGTCAAAAGTAACAGCCTAAGTGACATCATGCTCTCAAAATGCTTTTTGGGGCCTGAAAACACTAAAAGTGACATGATGCTGTTTTCTGACCAACTAGTGATGAAAACCAGAGGAAACTGCATTGCTACTGTAGAATTCACCAAACCACACGCTTTTTGCTTGGAAATCTCAAAATGCTTTTCGGGCCCTGAAAACACTAAAAGTGACATGTTGCTGTTTTCTGACCAACTAATGATGGAAACCACAGGAAACTGCATTACTACTATAGACTTCACCAAACCACATGTTTCTGGCTTGGAAATCTCAAAATGCTTGTCGGGGCCTGAAAACACTAAAAGTGACATGATGCTGTTTTCTGACCAACTAGTGAGGAAAACCAGAGGAAACTGCCTTGCTACTATAGAATTCACCAAACCACATGTTTCTGGCTTGGAAACTTGTTTCTGAGTGCTTCTGGTCAAAAGTAACAGCCTAAGTGACAACATGCTCTCAAAATGCTTTTCGGGGCCTGAAAACGCTAAAAGTGAAATGTTGCTGTTTTCTGACCAACTAGTGAGCGGAACCAGAAGAAACTGCCTTGCTACTATAGACTTCACCAAACCACATGTTTCTGGCTTCGATACTTGTTTCTGAGTTTATCTGGATAAAAATAACAGCCTAAGTGACAACATGCTCTCAAAATGCTTTTCGGGCCCTGAAAACACTAAAAGTGACATGATGACTTTTTTCTGACCAACTAGTGATGGAAACCACAGGAAACTGCCTTGCTACTACTGAATTCACCACACCACATGTTTCTGGCTTGCAAACTTGTTTCTGAGTGTATCTGGTCAAAAGTAACAGCCTAAGTGACAACATGCTGTCAAAATGCTTTTCGAGACCTGAAAACGCTAAAAGTGACATGTTGCTGTTTTCTGACCAACTAGTGATGAAAACCAGAAGAAACTGCCTTGCTACTATAGACTTCACCAAAGTACATGTTTCTGGCTTGGATACTTGTTTCTGAGTGCTTCTGGACAAAAGTAACAGCCTAAGTGACAACATGCTCTCAAAATGCTTTTCGGGCCCTGAAAACACTAAAAGTGACATGATGCAGTTTTCTGACCAAGTAGTGATGGAAACCACAGGAAACTGCATTACTACTATAGAATTCACCAAACCACATGTTTCTGGCTTGGAAATCTCAAAATGCTTGTCGGGGCCTGAAAACACTAAAAGTGACATGATGCTGTTTTCTGACCAACTAGTGAGGAAAACCAGAGGAAACTGCCTTGCTACTATAGAATTCACCAAACCACATGTTTTTGGCTTGGAAATCTCAAAATGCTTTTCGGGGCCTGAAAACACTAAAAGTGACATGATGCTGTTTTCTGACTGTCATAACCCGGCTTGCAGGCAATGACAAAAGCGGAGAGACACAGCGCGAACTCAAATACAAAAGTATATTTATTTAAATAAAGCAACGTAAATAAACATAATGCAGGTATGGGATCTGTTAGTCAGTGTGATCAGTAGTGTACATGTGGATGTGTGGAGCATGCGAGGTGTGATGTTGTGGAGATAACCTAAATAAACAAAAAAGCCAAACAAAAGTACGGGTGCTGGTGAAGAGTCGGGAGAGAGAGAGAGAGCGCGGCGTCAGCCAGCACCGCTTATATCTGTCCACGCACCAGGCCCAGGTGCTCGTGATCAAGACAATCAGCTGATGACCTCGGGGAAAAGACGACAACATCATGTCACCAATTACGTCATCAACATAGCATGAACTAAACCAACCCACGCAGCCAAGCAGGGGCCTCAGAGGCCGTTTACACGTACACGGTGATTTTGATAAACGGAGACATCTTCCTTCGTTTGTGCCCTTCGTTTACACGCAAACGGAGATTTCTCCTCTGAAAACGAGTCTTTCTAAAAACTCCGGCCAGAGTGGAGATTTTGGAAAACTCCGGTTGCGCGTTTGCATGTAACCTGAGATAAACGGAGATAAACGGAGTTATAGGCAGCCGACCTCACAGTATGCGCCGGAACTTGCGCCTGTATAAAAAGTGCGACCTATGTTGCTATGGTGACAATGGATACATGGAAGGCTTGAGGTTCTCGTTACACTGCCACCTACAGGTTTGGCATGCTCTTGTGTATATATACATGGGTAAGTGTAAACGAAGATCTTTTTGAAAACGAAGACGGTGAAATGTCCGTTTATGAAAATAGCCGGCAACGTGTAAATGGCCTCTCACACTGACCAAATAGTGAGAAAAACCAGAGGAAACTGCCTTGCTACTATATATTTCTGGCTTGGAAACTTGTTACTGAGTGCTTCTGGTCAAAAGTAACAGCCTAAGTTACAACATGCTCTCAAAATGCTTTTCGCGGCCTGAAAAAATTAAAAATGACATGATGCTGTTTTCTGACCAACTACTGATGGAAACCAGAGGAAACTGCCTTGCTACTATAGAATTCACCAAACCACATGTTTCTGGCTTGGAAACTTGTTTTTGAGTGCTTCTGGTCAAAAGTAACAGCCTAAGTGACAACATGCTGTCAAAATGCTTTTCGGACCCTGAAAACACTAAAAGTGACATGTTGCTGTTTTCTGACCAACTAGTGAGGAAAACCAGAAGAAACTGCCTTGCTACTATGGAATTCACCAAACCACATGTTTCTGGCTTGGAAACTTGTTTCTGAGTGTATCTGGTCAAAAGTAACAGCCTAAGTGACAACATGCTGTCAAAATGCTTTTCGGGCCCTGAAAACACTAAAAGTGACATGTTGCTGTTTTCTGACCAACTAGTGATGAAAACCAGAAGAAACTGCCTTGCTACTATAGACTTCAGCAAAGTACATGTTTCTGGCTTGGAAACTCCTTTCTGAGTGCTTCTGGTGAAAAGTAACAGCCTAAGTGACAACATGCTGTCAAAATGCTTTTCGGGCCCTGAAAACACTAAAAGTGACATGTTGCTGTTTTCTGA
>NW_027556839.1:0-110871 GCF_041903045.1 Epinephelus lanceolatus | reverse complement strand
AACTAGTGATGAAAACCAGAAGAAACTGCCTTGCTACTATAGACTTCACCAAAGTACAAGTTTCTGGCTTGGAAACTCGTTTCTGAGTGCTTCTGGACAAAAGTAACAGCCTAAGTGACAAAATGCTGTCAAAATGATTTTGGGCCCTGAAAACACTAAAAGTGACATGTTGCTGTTTTCTGACCAACTAGTGATGAAAGCCAGAAGAAACTGCCTTGCTACTATAGGCTTCACCAAAGTACACGTTTCTGGCTTGGAAACTCGTTTCTGAGTGCTTCTGGACAAAAGTAACAGCCTAAGTGACAACATGCTGTCAAAATGCTTTTCGGGCCCTGAAAATACTAAAGTGACATGATGCTGTTTTCTGGCCAACTAGTGATGGAAACCAGAGGAAACTGCCTTGCTACTGAAGAAGTCACCAAACCACATGTTTCTGGCTTGGGAATCTCAAAATGCTTTTCGGGGCCTGAAAACACTAAAAGTGACATGATGCTGTTTTCTGGACCAACTAGTGATGAAAACCAGAAGAAACTGCCTTGCTACTATAGACTTCACCAAAGTACACGTTTCTGGCTTGGAAACTCGTTTCTGAGTGCTTCTGGACAAAACGTAACAGCCTAAGTGACAACATGCTGTCAAAATGCTTTTCGGGCCCTGAAAACACTAAAAGTGAAATGTTGCTGTTTTCTGACCAACTAGTGATGAAAGCCAGAAGAAACTGCCTTGCTACTATAGACTTCACCAAAGTACACGTTTCTGGCTTGGAAACTCGTTTCTGAGTGCTTCTGGACAAAAGTAACAGCCTAAGTGACAACATGCTGTCAAAATGCTTTTCGGGCCCTGAAAACACTAAAAGTGACATGTTGCTGTTTTCTGACCAACTAGTGATGAAAACCAGAAGAAACTGCCTTGCTACTATAGACTTCACCAAAGTACACGTTTCTGGCTTGGAAACTCGTTTCTGAGTGCTTCTGGACAAAAGTGACAACATGCTGTCAAAATGCTTTTCGGGCCCTGAAAACACTAAAAGTGACATGTTGCTGTTTTCTGACCAACTAGTGATGAAAACCAGAAGAAACTGCCTTGCTACTATAGACTTCACCAAAGTACACGTTTCTGGCTTGGAAACTCGTTTCTGAGTGCTTCTGGACAAAAGTAACAGCCTAAGTGACAACATGCTGTCAAAATGCTTTTCGGGCCCTGAAAATACTAAAAGTGACATGTTGCTGTTTTCTGACCAACTAGTGATGAAAACCAGAAGAAACTGCCTTGCTACTATAGACTTCACCAAAGTACACGTTTCTGGCTTGGAAACTCGTTTCTGAGTGCTTCTGGACAAAAGTAACAGCCTAAGTGACAACATGCTGTCAAAATGCTTTTCGGGCCCTGAAAACACTAAAAGTGACATGTTGCTGTTTTCTGACCAACTAGTGATGAAAACCAGAAGAAACTGCCTTGCTACTATAGACTTCACCAAAGTACAAGTTTCTGGCTTGGAAACTCGTTTCTGAGTGCTTCTGGACAAAAGTAACAGCCTAAGTGACAAAATGCTGTCAAAATGATTTTGGGCCCTGAAAACACTAAAAGTGACATGTTGCTGTTTTCTGACCAACTAGTGATGAAAGCCAGAAGAAACTGCCTTGCTACTATAGGCTTCACCAAAGTACACGTTTCTGGCTTGGAAACTCGTTTCTGAGTGCTTCTGGACAAAAGTAACAGCCTAAGTGACAACATGCTGTCAAAATGCTTTTCGGGCCCTGAAAATACTAAAAGTGACATGATGCTGTTTTCTGGCCAACTAGTGATGGAAACCAGAGGAAACTGCCTTGCTACTGAAGAAGTCACCAAACCACATGTTTCTGGCTTGGGAATCTCAAAATGCTTTTCGGGGCCTGAAAACACTAAAAGTGACATGATGCTGTTTTCTGACCAACTAGTGATGAAAACCAGAAGAAACTGCCTTGCTACTATAGACTTCACCAAAGTACACGTTTCTGGCTTGGAAACTCGTTTCTGAGTGCTTCTGGACAAAAGTAACAGCCTAAGTGACAACATGCTGTCAAAATGCTTTTCGGGCCCTGAAAACACTAAAAGTGAAATGTTGCTGTTTTCTGACCAACCTAGTGATGAAAGCCAGAAGAAACTGCCTTGCTACTATAGACTTCACCAAAGTACACGGTTTCTGGCTTGGAAACTCGTTTCTGAGTGCTTCTGGACAAAAGTAACAGCCTAAGTGACAACATGCTGTCAAAATGCTTTTCGGGCCCTGAAAACACTAAAAGTGACATGTTGCTGTTTTCTGACCAACTAGTGATGAAAACCAGAAGAAACTGCCTTGCTACTATAGACTTCACCAAAGTACAACGTTTCTGGCTTGGAAACTCGTTTCTGAGTGCTTCTGGACAAAAGTAACAGCCTAAGTGACAACATGCTGTCAAAATGCTTTTCGGCCCTGAAAATACTAAAAGTGACATGTTGCTGTTTTCTGACCAACTAGTGATGAAAACCAGAAGAAACTGCCTTGCTACTATAGACTTCACCAAAGTACACGTTTCTGGCTTGGAAACTCGTTTCTGAGTGCTTCTGGACAAAAGTGACAACATGCTGTCAAAATGCTTTTCGGGCCCTGAAAACACTAAAAGTGAAATGTTGCTGTTTTCTGACCAACTAGTGATGAAAACCAGAAGAAACTGCCTTGCTACTATAGACTTCACCAAAGTACACGTTTCTGGCTTGGAAACTCGTTTCTGAGTGCTTCTGGACAAAAGTAACAGCCTAAGTGACAACATGCTGTCAAAATGCTTTTCGGGCCCTGAAAACACTAAAAGTGACATGTTGCTGTTTTCTGACCAACTAGTGATGAAAACCAGAAGAAACTGCCTTGCTACTATAGACTTCACCAAAGTACACGTTTCTGCTTGGAACTCGTTTCTGAGTGCTTCTGGACAAAAGTAACAGCCTAAGTGACAACATGCTGTCAAAATGCTTTTCGGGCCCTGAAAATACTAAAAGTGACATGTTGCTGTTTCTGACCAACTAGTGATGAAAACCAGAAGAAACTGCCTTGCTACTATAGACTTCACCAAAGTACACGTTTCTGGCTTGGAAACTCGTTTCTGAGTGCTTCTGGACAAAAGTAACAGCCTAAGTGACAACATGCTGTCAAAATGCTTTTCGGGCCCTGAAAACACTAAAAGTGACATGTTGCTGTTTTCTGACCAACTAGTGATGAAAACCAGAAGAAACTGCCTTGCTACTATAGACTTCACCAAAGTACAAGTTTTCTGGCTTGGAAACTCGTTTCTGAGTGCTTCTGGACAAAAGTAACAGCCTAAGTGACAAAATGCTGTCAAAATGATTTTGGGCCCTGAAAACACTAAAAGTGACATGTTGCTGTTTTCTGACCAACTAGTGATGAAAGCCAGAAGAAACTGCCTTGCTACTATAGGCTTCACCAAAGTACACGTTTCTGGCTTGGAAACTCGTTTCTGAGTGCTTCTGGACAAAAGTAACAGCCTAAGTGACAACATGCTGTCAAAATGCTTTTCGGGCCCTGAAAATACTAAAAGTGACATGATGCTGTTTTCTGGCCAACTAGTGATGGAAACCAGAGGAAACTGCCTTGCTACTGAAGAAGTCACCAAACCACATGTTTCTGGCTTGGGAATCTCAAAATGCTTTTCGGGGCCTGAAAACACTAAAAGTGACATGATGCTGTTTTTCTGACCAACTAGTGATGAAAACCAGAAGAAACTGCCTTGCTACTATAGACTTCACCAAAGTACACGTTTCTGGCTTGGAAACTCGTTTCTGAGTGCTTCTGGACAAAAGTAACAGCCTAAGTGACAACATGCTGTCAAAATGCTTTTCGGGCCCTGAAAACACTAAAAGTGAAATGTTGCTGTTTTCTGACCAACTAGTGATGAAAGCCAGAAGAAACTGCCTTGCTACTATAGACTTCACCAAAGTACACGTTTCTGGCTTGGAAACTCGTTTCTGAGTGCTTCTGGACAAAAGTAACAGCCTAAGTGACAACATGCTGTCAAAAATGCTTTTCGGGCCCTGAAAACACTAAAAGTGACATGTTGCTGTTTTCTGACCAACTAGTGATGAAAACCAGAAGAAACTGCCTTGCTACTATAGACTTCACCAAAGTACACGTTTCTGGCTTGGAAACTCGTTTCTGAGTGCTTCTGGACAAAAGTAACAGCCTAAGTGACAACATGCTGTCAAAAATGCTTTTTCGGGCCCTGAAAATACTAAAAGTGACATGTTGCTGTTTTCTGACCAACTAGTGATGAAAACCAGAAGAAACTGCCTTGCTACTATAGACTTCACCAAAGTACACGTTTCTGGCTTGGAAACTCGTTTCTGAGTGCTTCTGGACAAAAGTGACAACATGCTGTCAAAATGCTTTTCGGGCCCTGAAAACACTAAAAGTGAAATGTTGCTGTTTTCTGACCAACTAGTGATGAAAACCAGAAGAAACTGCCTTGCTACTATAGACTTCACCAAAGTACACGTTTCTGGCTTGGAAACTCGTTTCTGAGTGCTTCTGGACAAAAGTAACAGCCTAAGTGACAACATGCTGTCAAAATGCTTTTCGGGCCCTGAAAACACTAAAAGTGACATGTTGCTGTTTTCTGACCAACTAGTGATGAAAACCAGAAGAAACTGCCTTGCTACTATAGACTTCACCAAAGTACACGTTTCTGGCTTGGAAACTCGTTTCTGAGTGCTTCTGGACAAAAGTAACAGCCTAAGTGACAACATGCTGTCAAAATGCTTTTCGGGCCCTGAAAATACTAAAAGTGACATGTTGCTGTTTTCTGACCAACTAGTGATGAAAACCAGAAGAAACTGCCTTGCTACTATAGACTTCACCAAAGTACACGTTTCTGGCTTGGAAACTCGTTTCTGAGTGCTTCTGGACAAAAGTGACAACATGCTGTCAAAATGCTTTTCGGGCCCTGAAAACACTAAAAGTGACATGTTGCTGTTTTCTGACCAACTAGTGATGAAAACCAGAAGAAACTGCCTTGCTACTATAGACTTCACCAAAGTACATGTTTCTGGCTTGGAAACTCGTTTCTGAGTGCTTCTGGACAAAAGTAACAGCCTAAGTGACAACATGCTGTCAAAATGCTTTTCGGGCCCTGAAAACACTAAAAGTGACATGTTGCTGTTTTCTGACCAACTAGTGATGAAAACCAGAAGAAACTGCCTTGCTACTATAGACTTCACCAAAGTACACGTTTCTGGCTTGGAAACTCGTTTCTGAGTGCTTCTGGACAAAAGTAACAGCCTAAGTGACAACATGCTGTCAAAATGCTTTTCGGGCCCTGAAAATACTAAAAGTGACATGATGCTGTTTTCTGGCCAACTAGTGATGGAAACCAGAGGAAACTGCCTTGCTACTGAAGAAGTCACCAAACCACATGTTTCTGGTTTGGGAATCTCAAAATGCTTTTCGGGGCCTGAAAACACTAAAAGTGACATGATGCTGTTTTCTGACCAACTAGTGATGAAAACCAGAAGAAACTGCCTTGCTACTATAGACTTCAGCAAAGTACATGTTTCTGGCTTGGAAACTTGTTTCTGAGTGCTTCTGGACAAAAGTAACAGCCTAAGTGACAACATGCTGTCAAAATGCTTTTCGGGCCCTGAAAACACTAAAAGTGACATGTTGCTGTTTTCTGAGCAACTAGTGATGAAAACCACAAGAAACTGCCTTGTTACTATAGACTTCAGCAAAATACATGTTTCTGGCTTGGAAACTTGTTTCTGAGTGCTTCTGGACAAAAGTAACAGCCTAAGTGACAACATGCTGTCAAAATGCTTTTCTGGCCCTGAAAACACTAAAAGTGACATGTTGCTGTTTTCTGACCAACTAGTGATGAAAACCAGAAGAAACTGCCTTGCTACTATAGACTTCACCAAAGTACACGTTTCTGGCTTGGAAACTCGTTTCTGAGTGCTTCTGGACAAAAGTAACAGCCTAAGTGACAACATGCTGTCAAAATGCTTTTCGGGCCCTGAAAATACTAAAAGTGACATGTTGCTGTTTTCTGACCAACTAGTGATGAAAACCAGAAGAAACTGCCTTGCTACTATAGACTTCACCAAAGTACACGTTTCTGGCTTGGAAACTCGTTTCTGAGTGCTTCTGGACAAAAGTGACAACATGCTGTCAAAATGCTTTTCGGGCCCTGAAAACACTAAAAGTGAAATGTTGCTGTTTTCTGACCAACTAGTGATGAAAACCAGAAGAAACTGCCTTGCTACTATAGACTTCACCAAAGTACACGTTTCTGGCTTGGAAACTCGTTTCTGAGTGCTTCTGGACAAAAGTAACAGCCTAAGTGACAACATGCTGTCAAAATGCTTTTCGGGCCCTGAAAACACTAAAAGTGACATGTTGCTGTTTTCTGACCAACTAGTGATGAAAACCAGAAGAAACTGCCTTGCTACTATAGACTTCACCAAAGTACACGTTTCTGGCTTGGAAACTCGTTTCTGAGTGCTTCTGGACAAAAGTGACAACATGCTGTCAAAATGCTTTTCGGGCCCTGAAAACACTAAAAGTGACATGTTGCTGTTTTCTGACCAACTAGTGATGAAAACCAGAAGAAACTGCCTTGCTACTATAGACTTCACCAAAGTACACGTTTCTGGCTTGGAAACTCGTTTCTGAGTGCTTCTGGACAAAAGTAACAGCCTAAGTGACAACATGCTGTCAAAATGCTTTTCGGGCCCTGAAAATACTAAAAGTGACATGTTGCTGTTTTCTGACCAACTAGTGATGAAAACCAGAAGAAACTGCCTTGCTACTATAGACTTCACCAAAGTACACGTTTCTGGCTTGGAAACTCGTTTCTGAGTGCTTCTGGACAAAAGTAACAGCCTAAGTGACAACATGCTGTCAAAATGCTTTTCGGGCCCTGAAAACACTAAAAGTGACATGTTGCTGTTTTCTGACCAACTAGTGATGAAAACCAGAAGAAACTGCCTTGCTACTATAGACTTCACCAAAGTACAAGTTTCTGGCTTGGAAACTCGTTTCTGAGTGCTTCTGGACAAAAGTAACAGCCTAAGTGACAAAATGCTGTCAAAATGATTTTGGGCCCTGAAAACACTAAAAGTGACATGTTGCTGTTTTCTGACCAACTAGTGATGAAAGCCAGAAGAAACTGCCTTGCTACTATAGGCTTCACCAAAGTACACGTTTCTGGCTTGGAAACTCGTTTCTGAGTGCTTCTGGACAAAAGTAACAGCCTAAGTGACAACATGCTGTCAAAATGCTTTTCGGGCCCTGAAAATACTAAAAGTGACATGATGCTGTTTTCTGGCCAACTAGTGATGGAAACCAGAGGAAACTGCCTTGCTACTGAAGAAGTCACCAAACCACATGTTTCTGGCTTGGGAATCTCAAAATGCTTTTCGGGGCCTGAAAACACTAAAAGTGACATGATGCTGTTTTCTGACCAACTAGTGATGAAAACCAGAAGAAACTGCCTTGCTACTATAGACTTCACCAAAGTACACGTTTCTGGCTTGGAAACTCGTTTCTGAGTGCTTCTGGACAAAAGTAACAGCCTAAGTGACAACATGCTGTCAAAATGCTTTTCGGGCCCTGAAAACACTAAAAGTGAAATGTTGCTGTTTTCTGACCAACTAGTGATGAAAGCCAGAAGAAACTGCCTTGCTACTATAGACTTCACCAAAGTACACGTTTCTGGCTTGGAAACTCGTTTCTGAGTGCTTCTGGACAAAAGTAACAGCCTAAGTGACAACATGCTGTCAAAATGCTTTTCGGGCCCTGAAAACACTAAAAGTGACATGTTGCTGTTTTCTGACCAACTAGTGATGAAAACCAGAAGAAACTGCCTTGCTACTATAGACTTCACCAAAGTACACGTTTCTGGCTTGGAAACTCGTTTCTGAGTGCTTCTGGACAAAAGTGACAACATGCTGTCAAAATGCTTTTCGGGCCCTGAAAACACTAAAAGTGACATGTTGCTGTTTTCTGACCAACTAGTGATGAAAACCAGAAGAAACTGCCTTGCTACTATAGACTTCACCAAAGTACACGTTTCTGGCTTGGAAACTCGTTTCTGAGTGCTTCTGGACAAAAGTAACAGCCTAAGTGACAACATGCTGTCAAAATGCTTTTCGGGCCCTGAAAATACTAAAAGTGACATGTTGCTGTTTTCTGACCAACTAGTGATGAAAACCAGAAGAAACTGCCTTGCTACTATAGACTTCACCAAAGTACACGTTTCTGGCTTGGAAACTCGTTTCTGAGTGCTTCTGGACAAAAGTAACAGCCTAAGTGACAACATGCTGTCAAAATGCTTTTCGGGCCCTGAAAACACTAAAAGTGACATGTTGCTGTTTTCTGACCAACTAGTGATGAAAACCAGAAGAAACTGCCTTGCTACTATAGACTTCACCAAAGTACAAGTTTCTGGCTTGGAAACTCGTTTCTGAGTGCTTCTGGACAAAAGTAACAGCCTAAGTGACAAAATGCTGTCAAAATGATTTTGGGCCCTGAAAACACTAAAAGTGACATGTTGCTGTTTTCTGACCAACTAGTGATGAAAGCCAGAAGAAACTGCCTTGCTACTATAGGCTTCACCAAAGTACACGTTTCTGGCTTGGAAACTCGTTTCTGAGTGCTTCTGGACAAAAGTAACAGCCTAAGTGACAACATGCTGTCAAAATGCTTTTCGGGCCCTGAAAATACTAAAAGTGACATGATGCTGTTTTCTGGCCAACTAGTGATGGAAACCAGAGGAAACTGCCTTGCTACTGAAGAAGTCACCAAACCACATGTTTCTGGCTTGGGAATCTCAAAATGCTTTTCGGGGCCTGAAAACACTAAAAGTGACATGATGCTGTTTTCTGACCAACTAGTGATGAAAACCAGAAGAAACTGCCTTGCTACTATAGACTTCACCAAAGTACACGTTTCTGGCTTGGAAACTCGTTTCTGAGTGCTTCTGGACAAAAGTAACAGCCTAAGTGACAACATGCTGTCAAAATGCTTTTCGGGCCCTGAAAACACTAAAAGTGAAATGTTGCTGTTTTCTGACCAACTAGTGATGAAAGCCAGAAGAAACTGCCTTGCTACTATAGACTTCACCAAAGTACACGTTTCTGGCTTGGAAACTCGTTTCTGAGTGCTTCTGGACAAAAGTAACAGCCTAAGTGACAACATGCTGTCAAAATGCTTTTCGGGCCCTGAAAACACTAAAAGTGACATGTTGCTGTTTTCTGACCAACTAGTGATGAAAACCAGAAGAAACTGCCTTGCTACTATAGACTTCACCAAAGTACACGTTTCTGGCTTGGAAACTCGTTTCTGAGTGCTTCTGGACAAAAGTAACAGCCTAAGTGACAACATGCTGTCAAAATGCTTTTCGGGCCCTGAAAATACTAAAAGTGACATGTTGCTGTTTTCTGACCAACTAGTGATGAAAACCAGAAGAAACTGCCTTGCTACTATAGACTTCACCAAAGTACACGTTTCTGGCTTGGAAACTCGTTTCTGAGTGCTTCTGGACAAAAGTGACAACATGCTGTCAAAATGCTTTTCGGGCCCTGAAAACACTAAAAGTGAAATGTTGCTGTTTTCTGACCAACTAGTGATGAAAACCAGAAGAAACTGCCTTGCTACTATAGACTTCACCAAAGTACACGTTTCTGGCTTGGAAACTCGTTTCTGAGTGCTTCTGGACAAAAGTAACAGCCTAAGTGACAACATGCTGTCAAAATGCTTTTCGGGCCCTGAAAACACTAAAAGTGACATGTTGCTGTTTTCTGACCAACTAGTGATGAAAACCAGAAGAAACTGCCTTGCTACTATAGACTTCACCAAAGTACACGTTTCTGGCTTGGAAACTCGTTTCTGAGTGCTTCTGGACAAAAGTAACAGCCTAAGTGACAACATGCTGTCAAAATGCTTTTCGGGCCCTGAAAATACTAAAAGTGACATGTTGCTGTTTTCTGACCAACTAGTGATGAAAACCAGAAGAAACTGCCTTGCTACTATAGACTTCACCAAAGTACACGTTTCTGGCTTGGAAACTCGTTTCTGAGTGCTTCTGGACAAAAGTAACAGCCTAAGTGACAACATGCTGTCAAAATGCTTTTCGGGCCCTGAAAACACTAAAAGTGACATGTTGCTGTTTTCTGACCAACTAGTGATGAAAACCAGAAGAAACTGCCTTGCTACTATAGACTTCACCAAAGTACAAGTTTCTGGCTTGGAAACTCGTTTCTGAGTGCTTCTGGACAAAAGTAACAGCCTAAGTGACAAAATGCTGTCAAAATGATTTTGGGCCCTGAAAACACTAAAAGTGACATGTTGCTGTTTTCTGACCAACTAGTGATGAAAGCCAGAAGAAACTGCCTTGCTACTATAGGCTTCACCAAAGTACACGTTTCTGGCTTGGAAACTCGTTTCTGAGTGCTTCTGGACAAAAGTAACAGCCTAAGTGACAACATGCTGTCAAAATGCTTTTCGGGCCCTGAAAATACTAAAAGTGACATGATGCTGTTTTCTGGCCAACTAGTGATGGAAACCAGAGGAAACTGCCTTGCTACTGAAGAAGTCACCAAACCACATGTTTCTGGCTTGGGAATCTCAAAATGCTTTTCGGGGCCTGAAAACACTAAAAGTGACATGATGCTGTTTTCTGACCAACTAGTGATGAAAACCAGAAGAAACTGCCTTGCTACTATAGACTTCACCAAAGTACACGTTTCTGGCTTGGAAACTCGTTTCTGAGTGCTTCTGGACAAAAGTAACAGCCTAAGTGACAACATGCTGTCAAAATGCTTTTCGGGCCCTGAAAACACTAAAAGTGAAATGTTGCTGTTTTCTGACCAACTAGTGATGAAAGCCAGAAGAAACTGCCTTGCTACTATAGACTTCACCAAAGTACACGTTTCTGGCTTGGAAACTCGTTTCTGAGTGCTTCTGGACAAAAGTAACAGCCTAAGTGACAACATGCTGTCAAAATGCTTTTCGGGCCCTGAAAACACTAAAAGTGACATGTTGCTGTTTTCTGACCAACTAGTGATGAAAACCAGAAGAAACTGCCTTGCTACTATAGACTTCACCAAAGTACACGTTTCTGGCTTGGAAACTCGTTTCTGAGTGCTTCTGGACAAAAGTAACAGCCTAAGTGACAACATGCTGTCAAAATGCTTTTCGGGCCCTGAAAATACTAAAAGTGACATGTTGCTGTTTTCTGACCAACTAGTGATGAAAACCAGAAGAAACTGCCTTGCTACTATAGACTTCACCAAAGTACACGTTTCTGGCTTGGAAACTCGTTTCTGAGTGCTTCTGGACAAAAGTGACAACATGCTGTCAAAATGCTTTTCGGGCCCTGAAAACACTAAAAGTGAAATGTTGCTGTTTTCTGACCAACTAGTGATGAAAACCAGAAGAAACTGCCTTGCTACTATAGACTTCACCAAAGTACACGTTTCTGGCTTGGAAACTCGTTTCTGAGTGCTTCTGGACAAAAGTAACAGCCTAAGTGACAACATGCTGTCAAAATGCTTTTCGGGCCCTGAAAACACTAAAAGTGACATGTTGCTGTTTTCTGACCAACTAGTGATGAAAACCAGAAGAAACTGCCTTGCTACTATAGACTTCACCAAAGTACACGTTTCTGGCTTGGAAACTCGTTTCTGAGTGCTTCTGGACAAAAGTAACAGCCTAAGTGACAACATGCTGTCAAAATGCTTTTCGGGCCCTGAAAATACTAAAAGTGACATGTTGCTGTTTTCTGACCAACTAGTGATGAAAACCAGAAGAAACTGCCTTGCTACTATAGACTTCACCAAAGTACACGTTTCTGGCTTGGAAACTCGTTTCTGAGTGCTTCTGGACAAAAGTGACAACATGCTGTCAAAATGCTTTTCGGGCCCTGAAAACACTAAAAGTGACATGTTGCTGTTTTCTGACCAACTAGTGATGAAACCAGAAGAAACTGCCTTGCTACTATAGACTTCACCAAAGTACATGTTTCTGGCTTGGAAACTCGTTTCTGAGTGCTTCTGGACAAAAGTAACAGCCTAAGTGACAACATGCTGTCAAAATGCTTTTCGGGCCCTGAAAACACTAAAAGTGACATGTTGCTGTTTTCTGACCAACTAGTGATGAAAACCAGAAGAAACTGCCTTGCTACTATAGACTTCACCAAAGTACACGTTCTCTGGCTTGGAAACTCGTTTCTGAGTGCTTCTGGACAAAAGTAACAGCCTAAGTGACAACATGCTGTCAAAATGCTTTTCGGGCCCTGAAAATACTAAAAGTGACATGATGCTGTTTTCTGGCCAACTAGTGATGGAAACCAGAGGAAACTGCCTTGCTACTGAAGAAGTCACCAAACCACATGTTTCTGGTTTGGGAATCTCAAAATGCTTTTCGGGGCCTGAAAACACTAAAAGTGACATGATGCTGTTTTCTGACCAACTAGTGATGAAAACCAGAAGAAACTGCCTTGCTACTATAGACTTCAGCAAAGTACATGTTTCTGGCTTGGAAACTTGTTTCTGAGTGCTTCTGGACAAAAGTAACAGCCTAAGTGACAACATGCTGTCAAAATGCTTTTCGGGCCCTGAAAACACTAAAAGTGACATGTTGCTGTTTTCTGAGCAACTAGTGATGAAAACCACAAGAAACTGCCTTGTTACTATAGACTTCAGCAAAATACATGTTTCTGGCTTGGAAACTTGTTTCTGAGTGCTTCTGGACAAAAAGTAACAGCCTAAGTGACAACATGCTGTCAAAATGCTTTTCTGGCCCTGAAAACACTAAAAGTGACATGTTGCTGTTTTCTGACCAACTAGTGATGAAAACCAGAAGAAACTGCCTTGCTACTATAGACTTCACCAAAGTACACGTTTCTGGCTTGGAAACTCGTTTCTGAGTGCTTCTGGACAAAAGTAACAGCCTAAGTGACAACATGCTGTCAAAATGCTTTTCGGGCCCTGAAAATACTAAAAGTGACATGTTGCTGTTTTCTGACCAACTAGTGATGAAAACCAGAAGAAACTGCCTTGCTACTATAGACTTCACCAAAGTACACGTTTCTGGCTTGGAAACTCGTTTCTGAGTGCTTCTGGACAAAAGTGACAACATGCTGTCAAAATGCTTTTCGGGCCCTGAAAACACTAAAAGTGAAATGTTGCTGTTTTCTGACCAACTAGTGATGAAAACCAGAAGAAACTGCCTTGCTACTATAGACTTCACCAAAGTACACGTTTCTGGCTTGGAAACTCGTTTCTGAGTGCTTCTGGACAAAAGTAACAGCCTAAGTGACAACATGCTGTCAAAATGCTTTTCGGGCCCTGAAAACACTAAAAGTGACATGTTGCTGTTTTCTGACCAACTAGTGATGAAAACCAGAAGAAACTGCCTTGCTACTATAGACTTCACCAAAGTACACGTTTCTGGCTTGGAAACTCGTTTCTGAGTGCTTCTGGACAAAAGTGACAACATGCTGTCAAAATGCTTTTCGGGCCCTTAAAACACTAAAAGTGACATGTTGCTGTTTTCTGACCAACTAGTGATGAAAACCAGAAGAAACTGCCTTGCTACTATAGACTTCACCAAAGTACATGTTTCTGGCTTGGAAACTCGTTTCTGAGTGCTTCTGGACAAAAGTAACAGCCTAAGTGACAACATGCTGTCAAAATGCTTTTCGGGCCCTGAAAACACTAAAAGTGACATGTTGCTGTTTTTCTGACCAACTAGTGATGAAAACCAGAAGAAACTGCCTTGCTACTATAGACTTCACCAAAGTACACGTTTCTGGCTTGGAAACTCGTTTCTGAGTGCTTCTGGACAAAAGTAACAGCCTAAGTGACAACATGCTGTCAAAATGCTTTTCGGGCCCTGAAAATACTAAAAGTGACATGATGCTGTTTTCTGGCCAACAAGTGATGGAAACCAGAGGAAACTGCCTTGCTACTGAAGAAGTCACCAAACCACATGTTTCTGGTTTGGGAATCTCAAAATGCTTTTCGGGGCCTGAAAACACTAAAAGTGACATGATGCTGTTTTCTGACCAACTAGTGATGAAAACCAGAAGAAACTGCCTTGCTACTATAGACTTCAGCAAAGTACATGTTTCTGGCTTGGAAACTTGTTTCTGAGTGCTTCTGGACAAAAGTAACAGCCTAAGTGACAACATGCTGTCAAAATGCTTTTCGGGCCCTGAAAACACTAAAAGTGACATGTTGCTGTTTTCTGAGCAACTAGTGATGAAAACCACAAGAAACTGCCTTGTTACTATAGACTTCAGCAAAGTACATGTTTCTGGCTTGGAAACTTGTTTCTGAGTGCTTCTGGACAAAAGTAACAGCCTAAGTGACAACATGCTGTCAAAATGCTTTTCGGGCCCTGAAAACACTAAAAGTGACATGTTGCTGTTTTCTGACCAACTAGTGATGAAAACCAGAAGAAACTGCCTTGCTACTATAGACTTCACCAAAGTACATGTTTCTGGCTTGGAAACTCGTTTCTGAGTGCTTCTGGACAAAAGTAACAGCCTAAGTGACAACATGCTGTCAAAATGCTTTTCGGGCCCTGAAAACACTAAAAGTGACATGTTGCTGTTTTCTGACCAACTAGTGATGAAAACCAGAAGAAACTGCCTTGCTACTATAGACTTCACCAAAGTACACGTTTCTGGCTTGGAAACTCGTTTCTGAGTGCTTCTGGACAAAAGTAACAGCCTAAGTGACAACATGCTGTCAAAATGCTTTTCGGGCCCTGAAAATACTAAAAGTGACATGATGCTGTTTTCTGGCCAACTAGTGATGGAAACCAGAGGAAACTGCCTTGCTACTGAAGAAGTCACCAAACCACATGTTTCTGGTTTGGGAATCTCAAAATGCTTTTCGGGGCCTGAAAACACTAAAAGTGACATGATGCTGTTTTCTGACCAACTAGTGATGAAAACCAGAAGAAACTGCCTTGCTACTATAGACTTCACCAAAGTACACGTTTCTGGCTTGGAAACTCGTTTCTGAGTGCTTCTGGACAAAAGTAACAGCCTAAGTGACAACATGCTGTCAAAATGCTTTTCGGGCCCTGAAAATACTAAAAGTGACATGATGCTGTTTTCTGGCCAACTAGTGATGGAAAACCAGAGGAAACTGCCTTGCTACTGAAGAAGTCACCAAACCACATGTTTCTGGTTTGGGAATCTCAAAATGCTTTTCGGGGCCTGAAAACACTAAAAGTGACATGATGCTGTTTTCTGACCAACTAGTGATGAAAACCAGAAGAAACTGCCTTGCTACTATAGACTTCAGCAAAGTACATGTTTCTGGCTTGGAAACTTGTTTCTGAGTGCTTCTGGACAAAAGTAACAGCCTAAGTGACAACATGCTGTCAAAATGCTTTTCGGGCCCTGAAAACACTAAAAGTGACATGTTGCTGTTTTCTGAGCAACTAGTGATGAAAACCACAAGAAACTGCCTTGTTACTATAGACTTCAGCAAAATACATGTTTCTGGCTTGGAAACTTGTTTCTGAGTGCTTCTGGACAAAAGTAACAGCCTAAGTGACAACATGCTGTCAAAATGCTTTTCTGGCCCTGAAAACACTAAAAGTGACATGTTGCTGTTTTCTGACCAACTAGTGATGAAAACCAGAAGAAACTGCCTTGCTACTATAGACTTCACCAAAGTACACGTTTCTGGCTTGGAAACTCGTTTCTGAGTGCTTCTGGACAAAAGTAACAGCCTAAGTGACAACATGCTGTCAAAATGCTTTTCGGGCCCTGAAAATACTAAAAGTGACATGTTGCTGTTTTCTGACCAACTAGTGATGAAAACCAGAAGAAACTGCCTTGCTACTATAGACTTCACCAAAGTACACGTTTCTGGCTTGGAAACTCGTTTCTGAGTGCTTCTGGACAAAAGTGACAACATGCTGTCAAAATGCTTTTCGGGCCCTGAAAACACTAAAAGTGAAATGTTGCTGTTTTCTGACCAACTAGTGATGAAAACCAGAAGAAACTGCCTTGCTACTATAGACTTCACCAAAGTACACGTTTCTGGCTTGGAAACTCGTTTCTGAGTGCTTCTGGACAAAAGTAACAGCCTAAGTGACAACATGCTGTCAAAATGCTTTTCGGGCCCTGAAAACACTAAAAGTGACATGTTGCTGTTTTCTGACCAACTAGTGATGAAAACCAGAAGAAACTGCCTTGCTACTATAGACTTCACCAAAGTACACGTTTCTGGCTTGGAAACTCGTTTCTGAGTGCTTCTGGACAAAAGTGACAACATGCTGTCAAAATGCTTTTCGGGCCCTTAAAACACTAAAAGTGACATGTTGCTGTTTTCTGACCAACTAGTGATGAAAACCAGAAGAAACTGCCTTGCTACTATAGACTTCACCAAGTACATGTTTCTGGCTTGGAAACTCGTTTCTGAAGTGCTTCTGGACAAAAGTAACAGCCTAAGTGACAACATGCTGTCAAAATGCTTTTCGGGCCCTGAAAACACTAAAAGTGACATGTTGCTGTTTTCTGACCAACTAGTGATGAAAACCAGAAGAAACTGCCTTGCTACTATAGACTTCACCAAAGTACACGTTTCTGGCTTGGAAACTCGTTTCTGAGTGCTTCTGGACAAAAGTAACAGCCTAAGTGACAACATGCTGTCAAAATGCTTTCGGGCCCTGAAAATACTAAAAGTGACATGATGCTGTTTTCTGGCCAACAAGTGATGGAAACCAGAGGAAACTGCCTTGCTACTGAAGAAGTCACCAAACCACATGTTTCTGGTTTGGGAATCTCAAAATGCTTTTCGGGGCCTGAAAACACTAAAAGTGACATGATGCTGTTTTCTGACCAACTAGTGATGAAAACCAGAAGAAACTGCCTTGCTACTATAGACTTCAGCAAAGTACATGTTTCTGGCTTGGAAACTTGTTTCTGAGTGCTTCTGGACAAAAGTAACAGCCTAAGTGACAACATGCTGTCAAAATGCTTTTCGGGCCCTGAAAACACTAAAAGTGACATGTTGCTGTTTTCTGAGCAACTAGTGATGAAAACCACAAGAAACTGCCTTGTTACTATAGACTTCAGCAAAGTACATGTTTCTGGCTTGGAAACTTGTTTCTGAGTGCTTCTGGACAAAAGTAACAGCCTAAGTGACAACATGCTGTCAAAATGCTTTTCGGGCCTGAAAACACTAAAAGTGACATGTTGCTGTTTTCTGACCAACTAGTGATGAAAACCAGAAGAAACTGCCTTGCTACTATAGACTTCACCAAAGTACATGTTTCTGGCTTGGAAACTCGTTTCTGAGTGCTTCTGGACAAAAGTAACAGCCTAAGTGACAACATGCTGTCAAAATGCTTTTCGGCCCTGAAAACACTAAAAGTGACATGTTGCTGTTTTCTGACCAACTAGTGATGAAAACCAGAAGAAACTGCCTTCTGCTACTATAGACTTCACCAAAGTACACGTTTCTGGCTTGGAAACTCGTTTCTGAGTGCTTCTGGACAAAAGTAACAGCCTAAGTGACAACATGCTGTCAAAATGCTTTTTCGGGCCCTGAAAATACTAAAAGTGACATGATGCTGTTTTCTGGCCAACTAGTGATGGAAACCAGAGGAAACTGCCTTGCTACTGAAGAAGTCACCAAACCACATGTTTCTGGTTTGGGAATCTCAAAATGCTTTTCGGGGCCTGAAAACACTAAAAGTGACATGATGCTGTTTTCTGACCAACTAGTGATGAAAACCAGAAGAAACTGCCTTGCTACTATAGACTTCAGCAAAGTACATGTTTCTGGCTTGGAAACTTGTTTCTGAGTGCTTCTGGACAAAAGTAACAGCCTAAGTGACAACATGCTGTCAAAATGCTTTTCGGGCCCTGAAAACACTAAAAGTGACAATGTTGCTGTTTTCTGAGCAACTAGTGATGAAAACCACAAGAAACTGCCTTGTTACTATAGACTTCAGCAAAGTACATGTTTCTGGCTTGGAAACTTGTTTCTGAGTGCTTCTGGACAAAAGTAACAGCCTAAGTGACAACATGCTGTCAAAATGCTTTTCTGGCCCTGAAAACACTAAAAGTGACATGTTGCTGTTTTCTGACCAACTAGTGATGAAAACCAGAAGAAACTGCCTTGCTACTATAGACTTCACCAAAGTACACGTTTCTGGCTTGGAAACTCGTTTCTGAGTGCTTCTGGACAAAAGTAACAGCCTAAGTGACAACATGCTGTCAAAATGCTTTTCGGGCCCTGAAAATACTAAAAGTGACATGTTGCTGTTTTCTGACCAACTAGTGATGAAAACCAGAAGAAACTGCCTTGCTACTATAGACTTCACCAAAGTACACGTTTCTGGCTTGGAAACTCGTTTCTGAGTGCTTCTGGACAAAAGTGACAACATGCTGTCAAAATGCTTTTCGGGCCCTGAAAACACTAAAAGTGAAATGTTGCTGTTTTCTGACCAACTAGTGATGAAAACCAGAAGAAACTGCCTTGCTACTATAGACTTCACCAAAGTACACGTTTCTGGCTTGGAAACTCGTTTCTGAGTGCTTCTGGACAAAAGTAACAGCCTAAGTGACAACATGCTGTCAAAATGCTTTTCGGGCCCTGAAAACACTAAAAGTGACATGTTGCTGTTTTCTGACCAACTAGTGATGAAAACCAGAAGAAACTGCCTTGCTACTATAGACTTCACCAAAGTACACGTTTCTGGCTTGGAAACTCGTTTCTGAGTGCTTCTGGACAAAAGTGACAACATGCTGTCAAAATGCTTTTCGGGGCCCTTAAAACACTAAAAGTGACATGTTGCTGTTTTCTGACCAACTAGTGATGAAAACCAGAAGAAACTGCCTTGCTACTATAGACTTCACCAAAGTACATGTTTCTGGCTTGGAAACTCGTTTCTGAGTGCTTCTGGACAAAAGTAACAGCCTAAGTGACAACATGCTGTCAAAATGCTTTTCGGGCCCTGAAAACACTAAAAGTGACATGTTGCTGTTTTCTGACCAACTAGTGATGAAAACCAGAAGAAACTGCCTTGCTACTATAGACTTCACCAAAGTACACGTTTCTGGCTTGGAAACTCGTTTCTGAGTGCTTCTGGACAAAAGTAACAGCCTAAGTGACAACATGCTGTCAAAATGCTTTTCGGGCCCTGAAAATACTAAAAGTGACATGATGCTGTTTTCTGGCCAACAAGTGATGGAAACCAGAGGAAACTGCCTTGCTACTGAAGAAGTCACCAAACCACATGTTTCTGGTTTGGGAATCTCAAAATGCTTTTCGGGGCCTGAAAACACTAAAAGTGACATGATGCTGTTTTCTGACCAACTAGTGATGAAAACCAGAAGAAACTGCTTGCTACTATAGACTTCAGCAAAGTACATGTTTCTGGCTTGGAAACTTGTTTCTGAGTGCTTCTGGACAAAAGTAACAGCCTAAGTGACAACATGCTGTCAAAATGCTTTTCGGGCCCTGAAAACACTAAAAGTGACATGTTGCTGTTTTCTGAGCAACTAGTGATGAAAACCACAAGAAACTGCCTTGTTACTATAGACTTCAGCAAAGTACATGTTTCTGGCTTGGAAACTTGTTTCTGAGTGCTTCTGGACAAAAGTAACAGCCTAAGTGACAACATGCTGTCAAAATGCTTTTCGGGCCCTGAAAACACTAAAAGTGACATGTTGCTGTTTTCTGACCAACTAGTGATGAAAACCAGAAGAAACTGCCTTGCTACTATAGACTTCACCAAAGTACATGTTTCTGGCTTGGAAACTCGTTTCTGAGTGCTTCTGGACAAAAGTAACAGCCTAAGTGACGAACATGCTGTCAAAATGCTTTTCGGGCCCTGAAAACACTAAAAGTGACATGTTGCTGTTTTCTGACCAACTAGTGATGAAAACCAGAAGAAACTGCCTTGCTACTATAGACTTCACCAAAGTACACGGTTCTGGCTTGGAAACTCGTTTCTGAGTGCTTCTGGACAAAAGTAACAGCCTAAGTGACAACATGCTGTCAAAATGCTTTTCGGGCCCTGAAAATACTAAAAGTGACATGATGCTGTTTTCTGGCCAACTAGTGATGGAAACCAGAGGAAACTGCCTTGCTACTGAAGAAGTCACCAAACCACATGTTTCTGGTTTGGGAATCTCAAAATGCTTTTCGGGGCCTGAAAACACTAAAAGTGACATGATGCTGTTTTCTGACCAACTAGTGATGAAAGCCTTGCTACTATAGACTTCACCAAAGTACACGTTTCTGGCTTGGAAACTCGTTTCTGAGTGCTTCTGGACAAAAGTAACAGCCTAAGTGACAACATGCTGTCAAAATGCTTTTCGGGCCCTGAAAATACTAAAAGTGACATGATGCTGTTTTCTGGCCAACTAGTGATGGAAACCAGAGGAAACTGCCTTGCTACTGAAGAAGTCACCAAACCACATGTTTCTGGTTTGGGAATCTCAAAATGCTTTTCGGGGCCTGAAAACACTAAAAGTGACATGATGCTGTTTTCTGACCAACTAGTGATGAAAACCAGAAGAAACTGCCTTGCTACTATAGACTTCAGCCAAAGTACATGTTTCTGGCTTGGAAACTTGTTTCTGAGTGCTTCTGGACAAAAGTAACAGCCTAAGTGACAACATGCTGTCAAAATGCTTTTCGGGCCCTGAAAACACTAAAAGTGACATGTTGCTGTTTTCTGAGCAACTAGTGATGAAAACCACAAGAAACTGCCTTGTTACTATAGACTTCAGCAAAGTACATGTTTCTGGCTTGGAAACTTGTTTCTGAGTGCTTCTGGACAAAAGTAACAGCCTAAGTGACAACATGCTGTCAAAATGCTTTTCGGGCCCTGAAAACACTAAAAGTGACATGTTGCTGTTTTTCTGAGCAACTAGTGATGAAAACCAGAAGAAACTGCCTTGCTACTATAGACTTCAGCAAAGTACATGTTTCTGGCTTGGAAACTTGTTTCTGAGTGCTTCTGGACAAAAGTAACAGCCTAAGTGACAACATGCTGTCAAAATGCTTTTCTGGCCCTGAAAACACTAAAAGTGACATGTTGCTGTTTTCTGACCAACTAGTGATGAAAACCAGAAGAAACTGCCTTGTTACTATAGACTTCAGCAAAGTACATGTTTCTGGCTTGGAAACTTGTTTCTGAGTGCTTCTGGACAAAAGTAACAGCCTAAGTGACAACATGCTGTCAAAATGCTTTTCTGGCCCTGAAAACACTAAAAGTGACATGTTGCTGTTTTCTGACCAACTAGTGATGAAAGCCAGAAGAAACTGCCTTGCTACTATAGACTTCACCAAAGTACACGTTTCTGGCTTGGAAACTCGTTTCTGAGTGCTTGACAAAAGTAACAGCCTAAGTGACAACATGCTGTCAAAATGCTTTTCGGGCCCTGAAAACACTAAAAGTGACATGTTGCTGTTTTCTGACCAACTAGTGATGAAAACCAGAAGAAACTGCCTTGCTACTATAGACTTCACCAAAGTACACGTTTCTGGCTTGGAAACTCGTTTCTGAGTGCTTCTGGACAAAAGTAACAGCCTAAGTGACAACATGCTGTCAAAATGCTTTTCGGGCCCTGAAAATACTAAAAGTGACATGTTGCTGTTTTCTGACCAACTAGTGATGAAAACCAGAAGAAACTGCCTTGCTACTATAGACTTCACCAAAGTACACGTTTCTGGCTTGGAAACTCGTTTCTGAGTGCTTCTGGACAAAAGTGACAACATGCTGTCAAAATGCTTTTCGGGCCCTGAAAACACTAAAAGTGACATGTTGCTGTTTTCTGACCAACTAGTGATGAAAACCAGAAGAAACTGCCTTGCTACTATAGACTTCACCAAAGTACATGTTTCTGGCTTGGAAACTCGTTTCTGAGTGCTTCTGGACAAAAGTAACAGCCTAAGTGACAACATGCTGTCAAAATGCTTTTCGGGCCCTGAAAACACTAAAAGTGACATGTTGCTGTTTTCTGACCAACTAGTGATGAAAACCCAGAGGAAACTGCCTTGCTACTGAAGAAGTCACCAAACCACATGTTTCTGGCTTGGGAATCTCAAAATGCTTTTCGGGGCCTGAAAACACTAAAAGTGACATGATGCTGTTTTCTGACCAACTAGTGATGAAAACCAGAAGAAACTGCCTTGCTACTATAGACTTCACCAAAGTACACGTTTCTGGCTTGGAAACTCGTTTCTGAGTGCTTCTGGACAAAAGTAACAGCCTAAGTGACAACATGCTGTCAAAATGCTTTTCGGGCCCTGAAAATACTAAAAGTGACATGTTGCTGTTTTCTGACCAACTAGTGATGAAAACCAGAAGAAACTGCCTTGCTACTATAGACTTCACCAAAGTACACGTTTCTGGCTTGGAAACTCGTTTCTGAGTGCTTCTGGACAAAAGTGACAACATGCTGTCAAAATGCTTTTCGGGCCCTGAAAACACTAAAAGTGACATGTTGCTGTTTTCTGACCAACTAGTGATGAAAACCAGAAGAAACTGCCTTGCTACTATAGACTTCACCAAAGTACATGTTTCTGGCTTGGAAACTCGTTTCTGAGTGCTTCTGGACAAAAGTAACAGCCTAAGTGACAACATGCTGTCAAAATGCTTTTCGGGCCCTGAAAACACTAAAAGTGACATGTTGCTGTTTTCTGACCAACTAGTGATGAAAACCAGAAGAAACTGCCTTGCTACTATAGACTTCACCAAAGTACACGTTTCTGGCTTGGAAACTCGTTTCTGAGTGCTTCTGGACAAAAGTGACAACATGCTGTCAAAATGCTTTTCGGGCCCTGAAAACACTAAAAGTGACATGTTGCTGTTTTCTGACCAACTAGTGATGAAAACCAGAAGAAACTGCCTTGCTACTATAGACTTCACCAAAGTACATGTTTCTGGCTTGGAAACTCGTTTCTGAGTGCTTCTGGACAAAAGTAACAGCCTAAGTGACAACATGCTGTCAAAATGCTTTTCGGGCCCTGAAAACACTAAAAGTGACATGTTGCTGTTTTCTGACCAACTAGTGATGAAAACCAGAAGAAACTGCCTTGCTACTATAGACTTCACCAAAGTACACGTTTCTGGCTTGGAAACTCGTTTCTGAGTGCTTCTGGACAAAAGTAACAGCCTAAGTGACAACATGCTGTCAAAATGCTTTTCGGGCCCTGAAAATACTAAAAGTGACATGATGCTGTTTTCTGGCCAACTAGTGATGGAAACCAGAGGAAACTGCCTTGCTACTGAAGAAGTCACCAAACCACATGTTTCTGGTTTGGGAATCTCAAAATGCTTTTCGGGGCCTGAAAACACTAAAAGTGACATGATGCTGTTTTCTGACCAACTAGTGATGAAAACCAGAAGAAACTGCCTTGCTACTATAGACTTCACCAAAGTACACGTTTCTGGCTTGGAAACTCGTTTCTGAGTGCTTCTGGACAAAAGTAACAGCCTAAGTGACAACATGCTGTCAAAATGCTTTTCGGGCCCTGAAAATACTAAAAGTGACATGATGCTGTTTTCTGGCCAACTAGTGATGGAAACCAGAGGAAACTGCCTTGCTACTGAAGAAGTCACCAAACCACATGTTTCTGGTTTGGGAATCTCAAAATGCTTTTCGGGGCCTGAAAACACTAAAAGTGACATGATGCTGTTTTCTGACCAACTAGTGATGAAAACCAGAAGAAACTGCCTTGCTACTATAGACTTCAGCAAAGTACATGTTTCTGGCTTGGAAACTTGTTTCTGAGTGCTTCTGGACAAAAGTAACAGCCTAAGTGACAACATGCTGTCAAAATGCTTTTCGGGCCCTGAAAACACTAAAAGTGACATGTTGCTGTTTTCTGAGCAACTAGTGATGAAAACCAGAAGAAACTGCCTTGTTACTATAGACTTCAGCAAAGTACATGTTTCTGGCTTGGAAACTTGTTTCTGAGTGCTTCTGGACAAAAGTAACAGCCTAAGTGACAACATGCTGTCAAAATGCTTTTCGGGCCCTGAAAACACTAAAAGTGACATGTTGCTGTTTTCTGAGCAACTAGTGATGAAAACCAGAAGAAACTGCCTTGCTACTATAGACTTCAGCAAAGTACATGTTTCTGGCTTGGAAACTTGTTTCTGAGTGCTTCTGGACAAAAGTAACAGCCTAAGTGACAACATGCTGTCAAAATGCTTTTCTGGCCCTGAAAACACTAAAAGTGACATGTTGCTGTTTTCTGACCAACTAGTGATGAAAACCAGAAGAAACTGCCTTGTTACTATAGACTTCAGCAAAGTACATGTTTCTGTCTTGGAAACTTGTTTCTGAGTGCTTCTGGACAAAAGTAACAGCCTAAGTGACAACATGCTGTCAAAATGCTTTTCTGGCCCTGAAAACACTAAAAGTGACATGTTGCTGTTTTCTGACCAACTAGTGATGAAAGCCAGAAGAAACTGCCTTGCTACTATAGACTTCACCAAAGTACACGTTTCTGGCTTGGAAACTCGTTTCTGAGTGCTTCTGGACAAAAGTAACAGCCTAAGTGACAACATGCTGTCAAAATGCTTTTCGGGCCCTGAAAACACTAAAAGTGACATGTTGCTGTTTTCTGACCAACTAGTGATGAAAACCAGAAGAAACTGCCTTGCTACTATAGACTTCACCAAAGTACACGTTTCTGGCTTGGAAACTCGTTTCTGAGTGCTTCTGGACAAAAGTAACAGCCTAAGTGACAACATGCTGTCAAAATGCTTTTCGGGCCCTGAAAATACTAAAAGTGACATGTTGCTGTTTTCTGACCAACTAGTGATGAAAACCAGAAGAAACTGCCTTGCTACTATAGACTTCACCAAAGTACACGTTTCTGGCTTGGAAACTCGTTTCTGAGTGCTTCTGGACAAAAGTGACAACATGCTGTCAAAATGCTTTTCGGGCCCTGAAAACACTAAAAGTGACATGTTGCTGTTTTCTGACCAACTAGTGATGAAAACCAGAAGAAACTGCCTTGCTACTATAGACTTCACCAAAGTACATGTTTCTGGCTTGGAAACTCGTTTCTGAGTGCTTCTGGACAAAAGTAACAGCCTAAGTGACAACATGCTGTCAAAATGCTTTTCGGGCCCTGAAAACACTAAAAGTGACATGTTGCTGTTTTCTGACCAACTAGTGATGAAAACCAGAGGAAACTGCCTTGCTACTGAAGAAGTCACCAAACCACATGTTTCTGGCTTGGGAATCTCAAAATGCTTTTCGGGGCCTGAAAACACTAAAAGTGACATGATGCTGTTTTCTGACCAACTAGTGATGAAAACCAGAAGAAACTGCCTTGCTACTATAGACTTCACCAAAGTACACGTTTCTGGCTTGGAAACTCGTTTCTGAGTGCTTCTGGACAAAAGTAACAGCCTAAGTGACAACATGCTGTCAAAATGCTTTTCGGGCCCTGAAAATACTAAAAGTGACATGTTGCTGTTTTCTGACCAACTAGTGATGAAAACCAGAAGAAACTGCCTTGCTACTATAGACTTCACCAAAGTACACGTTTCTGGCTTGGAAACTCGTTTCTGAGTGCTTCTGGACAAAAGTGACAACATGCTGTCAAAATGCTTTTCGGGCCCTGAAAACACTAAAAGTGACATGTTGCTGTTTTCTGACCAACTAGTGATGAAAACCAGAAGAAACTGCCTTGCTACTATAGACTTCACCAAAGTACATGTTTCTGGCTTGGAAACTCGTTTCTGAGTGCTTCTGGACAAAAGTAACAGCCTAAGTGACAACATGCTGTCAAAATGCTTTTCGGGCCCTGAAAACACTAAAAGTGACATGTTGCTGTTTTCTGACCAACTAGTGATGAAAACCAGAGGAAACTGCCTTGCTACTGAAGAAGTCACCAAACCACATGTTTCTGGCTTGGGAATCTCAAAATGCTTTTCGGGGCCTGAAAACACTAAAAGTGACATGATGCTGTTTCTGACCAACTAGTGATGAAAACCAGAAGAAACTGCCTTGCTACTATAGACTTCACCAAAGTACACGTTTCTGGCTTGGAAACTCGTTTCTGAGTGCTTCTGGACAAAAGTAACAGCCTAAGTGACAACATGCTGTCAAAATGCTTTTCGGGCCCTGAAAATACTAAAAGTGACATGTTGCTGTTTTCTGACCAACTAGTGATGAAAACCAGAAGAAACTGCCTTGCTACTATAGACTTCACCAAAGTACACGTTTCTGGCTTGGAAACTCGTTTCTGAGTGCTTCTGGACAAAAGTGACAACATGCTGTCAAAATGCTTTTCGGGCCCTGAAAACACTAAAAGTGACATGTTGCTGTTTTCTGACCAACTAGTGATGAAAACCAGAAGAAACTGCCTTGCTACTATAGACTTCACCAAAGTACATGTTTCTGGCTTGGAAACTCGTTTCTGAGTGCTTCTGGACAAAAGTAACAGCCTAAGTGACAACATGCTGTCAAAATGCTTTTCGGGCCCTGAAAACACTAAAAGTGACATGTTGCTGTTTTCTGACCAACTAGTGATGAAAACCAGAAGAAACTGCCTTGCTACTATAGACTTCACCAAAGTACACGTTTCTGGCTTGGAAACTCGTTTCTGAGTGCTTCTGGACAAAAGTGACAACATGCTGTCAAAATGCTTTTCGGGCCCTGAAAACACTAAAAGTGACATGTTGCTGTTTTCTGACCAACTAGTGATGAAAACCAGAAGAAACTGCCTTGCTACTATAGACTTCACCAAAGTACATGTTTCTGGCTTGGAAACTCGTTTCTGAGTGCTTCTGGACAAAAGTAACAGCCTAAGTGACAACATGCTGTCAAAATGCTTTTCGGGCCCTGAAAACACTAAAAGTGACATGTTGCTGTTTTCTGACCAACTAGTGATGAAAACCAGAAGAAACTGCCTTGCTACTATAGACTTCACCAAAGTACACGTTTCTGGCTTGGAAACTCGTTTCTGAGTGCTTCTGGACAAAAGTAACAGCCTAAGTGACAACATGCTGTCAAAATGCTTTTCGGGCCCTGAAAATACTAAAAGTGACATGATGCTGTTTTCTGGCCAACTAGTGATGGAAACCAGAGGAAACTGCCTTGCTACTGAAGAAGTCACCAAACCACATGTTTCTGGTTTGGGAATCTCAAAATGCTTTTCGGGGCCTGAAAACACTAAAAGTGACATGATGCTGTTTTCTGACCAACTAGTGATGAAAACCAGAAGAAACTGCCTTGCTACTATAGACTTCACCAAAGTACACGTTTCTGGCTTGGAAACTCGTTTCTGAGTGCTTCTGGACAAAAGTAACAGCCTAAGTGACAACATGCTGTCAAAATGCTTTTCGGGCCCTGAAAATACTAAAAGTGACATGATGCTGTTTTCTGGCCAACTAGTGATGGAAACCAGAGGAAACTGCCTTGCTACTGAAGAAGTCACCAAACCACATGTTTCTGGTTTGGGAATCTCAAAATGCTTTTCGGGGCCTGAAAACACTAAAAGTGACATGATGCTGTTTTCTGACCAACTAGTGATGAAAACCAGAAGAAACTGCCTTGCTACTATAGACTTCAGCAAAGTACATGTTTCTGGCTTGGAAACTTGTTTCTGAGTGCTTCTGGACAAAAGTAACAGCCTAAGTGACAACATGCTGTCAAAATGCTTTTCGGGCCCTGAAAACACTAAAAGTGACATGTTGCTGTTTTCTGAGCAACTAGTGATGAAAACCAGAAGAAACTGCCTTGTTACTATAGACTTCAGCAAAGTACATGTTTCTGGCTTGGAAACTTGTTTCTGAGTGCTTCTGGACAAAAGTAACAGCCTAAGTGACAACATGCTGTCAAAATGCTTTTCGGGCCCTGAAAACACTAAAAGTGACATGTTGCTGTTTTCTGAGCAACTAGTGATGAAAACCAGAAGAAACTGCCTTGCTACTATAGACTTCAGCAAAGTACATGTTTCTGGCTTGGAAACTTGTTTCTGAGTGCTTCTGGACAAAAGTAACAGCCTAAGTGACAACATGCTGTCAAAATGCTTTTCTGGCCCTGAAAACACTAAAAGTGACATGTTGCTGTTTTCTGACCAACTAGTGATGAAAACCAGAAGAAACTGCCTTGTTACTATAGACTTCAGCAAAGTACATGTTTCTGGCTTGGAAACTTGTTTCTGAGTGCTTCTGGACAAAAGTAACAGCCTAAGTGACAACATGCTGTCAAAATGCTTTTCTGGCCCTGAAAACACTAAAAGTGACATGTTGCTGTTTTCTGACCAACTAGTGATGAAAGCCAGAAGAAACTGCCTTGCTACTATAGACTTCACCAAAGTACACGTTTCTGGCTTGGAAACTCGTTTCTGAGTGCTTCTGGACAAAAGTAACAGCCTAAGTGACAACATGCTGTCAAAATGCTTTTCGGGCCCTGAAAACACTAAAAGTGACATGTTGCTGTTTTCTGACCAACTAGTGATGAAAACCAGAAGAAACTGCCTTGCTACTATAGACTTCACCAAAGTACACGTTTCTGGCTTGGAAACTCGTTTCTGAGTGCTTCTGGACAAAAGTAACAGCCTAAGTGACAACATGCTGTCAAAATGCTTTTCGGGCCCTGAAAATACTAAAAGTGACATGTTGCTGTTTTCTGACCAACTAGTGATGAAAACCAGAAGAAACTGCCTTGCTACTATAGACTTCACCAAAGTACACGTTTCTGGCTTGGAAACTCGTTTCTGAGTGCTTCTGGACAAAAGTGACAACATGCTGTCAAAATGCTTTTCGGGCCCTGAAAACACTAAAAGTGACATGTTGCTGTTTTCTGACCAACTAGTGATGAAAACCAGAAGAAACTGCCTTGCTACTATAGACTTCACCAAAGTACACGTTTCTGGCTTGGGAAACTCGTTTCTGAGTGCTTCTGGACAAAAGTGACAACATGCTGTCAAAATGCTTTTCGGGCCCTGAAAACACTAAAAGTGACATGTTGCTGTTTTCTGACCAACTAGTGATGAAAACCAGAAGAAACTGCCTTGCTACTATAGACTTCACCAAAGTACATGTTTCTGGCTTGGAAACTCGTTTCTGAGTGCTTCTGGACAAAAGTAACAGCCTAAGTGACAACATGCTGTCAAAATGCTTTTCGGGCCCTGAAAACACTAAAAGTGACATGTTGCTGTTTTCTGACCAACTAGTGATGAAAACCAGAGGAAACTGCCTTGCTACTGAAGAAGTCACCAAACCACATGTTTCTGGCTTGGGAATCTCAAAATGCTTTTCGGGGCCTGAAAACACTAAAAGTGACATGATGCTGTTTTCTGACCAACTAGTGATGAAAACCAGAAGAAACTGCCTTGCTACTATAGACTTCACCAAAGTACACGTTTCTGGCTTGGAAACTCGTTTCTGAGTGCTTCTGGACAAAAGTAACAGCCTAAGTGACAACATGCTGTCAAAATGCTTTTCGGGCCCTGAAAATACTAAAAGTGACATGTTGCTGTTTTCTGACCAACTAGTGATGAAAACCAGAAGAAACTGCCTTGCTACTATAGACTTCACCAAAGTACACGTTTCTGGCTTGGAAACTCGTTTCTGAGTGCTTCTGGACAAAAGTGACAACATGCTGTCAAAATGCTTTTCGGGCCCTGAAAACACTAAAAGTGACATGTTGCTGTTTTCTGACCAACTAGTGATGAAAACCAGAAGAAACTGCCTTGCTACTATAGACTTCACCAAAGTACATGTTTCTGGCTTGGAAACTCGTTTCTGAGTGCTTCTGGACAAAAGTGACAACATGCTGTCAAAATGCTTTTCGGGCCCTGAAAACACTAAAAGTGACATGTTGCTGTTTTCTGACCAACTAGTGATGAAAACCAGAAGAAACTGCCTTGCTACTATAGACTTCACCAAAGTACATGTTTCTGGCTTGGAAACTCGTTTCTGAGTGCTTCTGGACAAAAGTAACAGCCTAAGTGACAACATGCTGTCAAAATGCTTTTCGGGCCCTGAAAACACTAAAAGTGACATGTTGCTGTTTTCTGACCAACTAGTGATGAAAACCAGAGGAAACTGCCTTGCTACTGAAGAAGTCACCAAACCACATGTTTCTGGCTTGGGAATCTCAAAATGCTTTTCGGGGCCTGAAAACACTAAAAGTGACATGATGCTGTTTTCTGACCAACTAGTGATGAAAACCAGAAGAAACTGCCTTGCTACTATAGACTTCACCAAAGTACACGTTTCTGGCTTGGAAACTCGTTTCTGAGTGCTTCTGGACAAAAGTAACAGCCTAAGTGACAACATGCTGTCAAAATGCTTTTCGGGCCCTGAAAATACTAAAAGTGACATGTTGCTGTTTTCTGACCAACTAGTGATGAAAACCAGAAGAAACTGCCTTGCTACTATAGACTTCACCAAAGTACACGTTTCTGGCTTGGAAACTCGTTTCTGAGTGCTTCTGGACAAAAGTGACAACATGCTGTCAAAATGCTTTTCGGGCCCTGAAAACACTAAAAGTGACATGTTGCTGTTTTCTGACCAACTAGTGATGAAAACCAGAAGAAACTGCCTTGCTACTATAGACTTCACCAAAGTACATGTTTCTGGCTTGGAAACTCGTTTCTGAGTGCTTCTGGACAAAAGTAACAGCCTAAGTGACAACATGCTGTCAAAATGCTTTTCGGGCCCTGAAAACACTAAAAGTGACATGTTGCTGTTTTCTGACCAACTAGTGATGAAAACCAGAAGAAACTGCCTTGCTACTATAGACTTCACCAAAGTACACGTTTCTGGCTTGGAAACTCGTTTCTGAGTGCTTCTGGACAAAAGTGACAACATGCTGTCAAAATGCTTTTCGGGCCCTGAAAACACTAAAAGTGACATGTTGCTGTTTTCTGACCAACTAGTGATGAAAACCAGAAGAAACTGCCTTGCTACTATAGACTTCACCAAAGTACATGTTTCTGGCTTGGAAACTCGTTTCTGAGTGCTTCTGGACAAAAGTAACAGCCTAAGTGACAACATGCTGTCAAAATGCTTTTCGGGCCCTGAAAACACTAAAAGTGACATGTTGCTGTTTTCTGACCAACTAGTGATGAAAACCAGAAGAAACTGCCTTGCTACTATAGACTTCACCAAAGTACACGTTTCTGGCTTGGAAACTCGTTTCTGAGTGCTTCTGGACAAAAGTAACAGCCTAAGTGACAACATGCTGTCAAAATGCTTTTCGGGCCCTGAAAATACTAAAAGTGACATGATGCTGTTTTCTGGCCAACTAGTGATGGAAACCAGAGGAAACTGCCTTGCTACTGAAGAAGTCACCAAACCACATGTTTCTGGTTTGGGAATCTCAAAATGCTTTTCGGGGCCTGAAAACACTAAAAGTGACATGATGCTGTTTTCTGACCAACTAGTGATGAAAACCAGAAGAAACTGCCTTGCTACTATAGACTTCAGCAAAGTACATGTTTCTGGCTTGGAAACTTGTTTCTGAGTGCTTCTGGACAAAAGTAACAGCCTAAGTGACAACATGCTGTCAAAATGCTTTTCGGGCCCTGAAAACACTAAAAGTGACATGTTGCTGTTTTCTGAGCAACTAGTGATGAAAACCACAAGAAACTGCCTTGTTACTATAGACTTCAGCAAAGTACATGTTTCTGGCTTGGAAACTTGTTTCTGAGTGCTTCTGGACAAAAGTAACAGCCTAAGTGACAACATGCTGTCAAAATGCTTTTCGGGCCCTGAAAACACTAAAAGTGACATGTTGCTGTTTTCTGAGCAACTAGTGATGAAAATCAGAAGAAACTGCCTTGCTACTATAGACTTCAGCAAAGTACATGTTTCTGGCTTGGAAACTTGTTTCTGAGTGCTTCTGGACAAAAGTAACAGCCTAAGTGACAACATGCTGTCAAAATGCTTTTCTGGCCCTGAAAACACTAAAAGTGACATGTTGCTGTTTTCTGACCAACTAGTGATGAAAACCAGAAGAAACTGCCTTGTTACTATAGACTTCAGCAAAGTACATGTTTCTGGCTTGGAAACTTGTTTCTGAGTGCTTCTGGACAAAAGTAACAGCCTAAGTGACAACATGCTGTCAAAATGCTTTTCTGGCCCTGAAAACACTAAAAGTGACATGTTGCTGTTTTCTGACCAACTAGTGATGAAAGCCAGAAGAAACTGCCTTGCTACTATAGACTTCACCAAAGTACACGTTTCTGGCTTGGAAACTCGTTTCTGAGTGCTTCTGGACAAAAGTAACAGCCTAAGTGACAACATGCTGTCAAAATGCTTTTCGGGCCCTGAAAACACTAAAAGTGACATGTTGCTGTTTTCTGACCAACTAGTGATGAAAACCAGAAGAAACTGCCTTGCTACTATAGACTTCACCAATGTACACGTTTCTGGCTTGGAAACTCGTTTCTGAGTGCTTCTGGACAAAAGTAACAGCCTAAGTGACAACATGCTGTCAAAATGCTTTTCGGGCCCTGAAAATACTAAAAGTGACATGTTGCTGTTTTCTGACCAACTAGTGATGAAAACCAGAAGAAACTGCCTTGCTACTATAGACTTCACCAAAGTACACGTTTCTGGCTTGGAAACTCGTTTCTGAGTGCTTCTGGACAAAAGTAACAGCCTAAGTGACAAAATGCTGTCAAAATGATTTTCGGGCCCTGAAAACACTAAAAGTGACATGTTGCTGTTTTCTGAGCAACTAGTGATGAAAACCACAAGAAACTGCCTTGCTACTATAGACTTCAGCAAAGTACATGTTTCTGGCTTGGAAACTTGTTTCTGACTGCTTCTGGACAAAAGTAACAGCCTAAGTGACAACATGCTGTCAAAATGCTTTTCGGGCCCTGAAAACACTAAAAGTGACATGTTGCTGTTTTCTGAGCAACTAGTGATGAAAACCAGAAGAAACTGCCTTGATACTATAGACTTCAGCAAAGTACATGTTTCTGGCTTGGAAACTTGTTTCTGAGTGCTTCTGGACAAAAGTAACAGCCTAAGTGACAACATGCTGTCAAAATGCTTTTCGGCCCCTGAAAATACTAAAAGTGACATGTTGCTGTTTTCTGACCAACTAGTGATGAAAACCAGAAGAAACTGCCTTGCTACTATAGACTTCACCAAAGTACACGTTTCTGGCTTGGAAACTCGTTTCTGAGTGCTTCTGGACAAAAGTAACAGCCTAAGTGACAACATGCTGTCAAAATGCTTTTCGGGCCCTGAAAACACTAAAAGTGACATGTTGCTGTTTTCTGACCAACTAGTGATGAAAACCAGAGGAAACTGCCTTGCTACTGAAGAAGTCACCAAACCACATGTTTCTGGCTTGGGAATCTCAAAATGCTTTTCGGGGCCTGAAAACACTAAAAGTGACATGATGCTGTTTTCTGACCAACTAGTGATGAAAACCAGAAGAAACTGCCTTGCTACTATAGACTTCACCAAAGTACACGTTTCTGGCTTGGAAACTCGTTTCTGAGTGCTTCTGGACAAAAGTAACAGCCTAAGTGACAACATGCTGTCAAAATGCTTTTCGGGCCCTGAAAATACTAAAAGTGACATGTTGCTGTTTTCTGACCAACTAGTGATGAAAACCAGAAGAAACTGCCTTGCTACTATAGACTTCACCAAAGTACACGTTTCTGGCTTGGAAACTCGTTTCTGAGTGCTTCTGGACAAAAGTGACAACATGCTGTCAAAATGCTTTTCGGGCCCTGAAAACACTAAAAGTGACATGTTGCTGTTTTCTGACCAACTAGTGATGAAAACCAGAAGAAACTGCCTTGCTACTATAGACTTCACCAAAGTACATGTTTCTGGCTTGGAAACTCGTTTCTGAGTGCTTCTGGACAAAAGTAACAGCCTAAGTGACAACATGCTGTCAAAATGCTTTTCGGGCCCTGAAAACACTAAAAGTGACATGTTGCTGTTTTCTGACCAACTAGTGATGAAAACCAGAAGAAACTGCCTTGCTACTATAGACTTCACCAAAGTACACGTTTCTGGCTTGGAAACTCGTTTCTGAGTGCTTCTGGACAAAAGTGACAACATGCTGTCAAAATGCTTTTCGGGCCCTGAAAACACTAAAAGTGACATGTTGCTGTTTTCTGACCAACTAGTGATGAAAACCAGAAGAAACTGCCTTGCTACTATAGACTTCACCAAAGTACACGTTTCTGGCTTGGAAACTCGTTTCTGAGTGCTTCTGGACAAAAGTAACAGCCTAAGTGACAAAATGCTGTCAAAATGATTTTCGGGCCCTGAAAACACTAAAAGTGACATGTTGCTGTTTTCTGAGCAACTAGTGATGAAAACCACAAGAAACTGCCTTGCTACTATAGACTTCAGCAAAGTACATGTTTCTGGCTTGGAAACTTGTTTCTGACTGCTTCTGGACAAAAGTAACAGCCTAAGTGACAACATGCTGTCAAAATGCTTTTCGGGCCCTGAAAACACTAAAAGTGACATGTTGCTGTTTTCTGAGCAACTAGTGATGAAAACCAGAAGAAACTGCCTTGATACTATAGACTTCAGCAAAGTACATGTTTCTGGCTTGGAAACTTGTTTCTGAGTGCTTCTGGACAAAAGTAACAGCCTAAGTGACAACATGCTGTCAAAATGCTTTTCGGCCCCTGAAAATACTAAAAGTGACATGTTGCTGTTTTCTGACCAACTAGTGATGAAAACCAGAAGAAACTGCCTTGCTACTATAGACTTCACCAAAGTACACGTTTCTGGCTTGGAAACTCGTTTCTGAGTGCTTCTGGACAAAAGTAACAGCCTAAGTGACAACATGCTGTCAAAATGCTTTTCGGGCCCTGAAAACACTAAAAGTGACATGTTGCTGTTTTCTGACCAACTAGTGATGAAAACCAGAGGAAACTGCCTTGCTACTGAAGAAGTCACCAAACCACATGTTTCTGGCTTGGGAATCTCAAAATGCTTTTCGGGGCCTGAAAACACTAAAAGTGACATGATGCTGTTTTCTGACCAACTAGTGATGAAAACCAGAAGAAACTGCCTTGCTACTATAGACTTCACCAAAGTACACGTTTCTGGCTTGGAAACTCGTTTCTGAGTGCTTCTGGACAAAAGTAACAGCCTAAGTGACAACATGCTGTCAAAATGCTTTTCGGGCCCTGAAAATACTAAAAGTGACATGTTGCTGTTTTCTGACCAACTAGTGATGAAAACCAGAAGAAACTGCCTTGCTACTATAGACTTCACCAAAGTACACGTTTCTGGCTTGGAAACTCGTTTCTGAGTGCTTCTGGACAAAAGTAACAGCCTAAGTGACAAAATGCTGTCAAAATGATTTTCGGGCCCTGAAAACACTAAAAGTGACATGTTGCTGTTTTCTGACCAACTAGTGATGAAAACCAGAAGAAACTGCCTTGCTACTATAGACTTCACCAAAGTACACGTTTCTGGCTTGGAAACTCGTTTCTGAGTGCTTCTGGACAAAAGTAACAGCCTAAGTGACAAAATGCTGTCAAAATGATTTTCGGGCCCTGAAAACACTAAAAGTGACATGTTGCTGTTTTCTGAGCAACTAGTGATGAAAACCACAAGAAACTGCCTTGCTACTATAGACTTCAGCAAAGTACATGTTTCTGGCTTGGAAACTTGTTTCTGACTGCTTCTGGACAAAAGTAACAGCCTAAGTGACAACATGCTGTCAAAATGCTTTTCGGGCCCTGAAAACACTAAAAGTGACATGTTGCTGTTTTCTGAGCAACTAGTGATGAAAACCAGAAGAAACTGCCTTGATACTATAGACTTCAGCAAAGTACATGTTTCTGGCTTGGAAACTTGTTTCTGAGTGCTTCTGGACAAAAGTAACAGCCTAAGTGACAACATGCTGTCAAAATGCTTTTCGGCCCCTGAAAATACTAAAAGTGACATGTTGCTGTTTTCTGACCAACTAGTGATGAAAACCAGAAGAAACTGCCTTGCTACTATAGACTTCACCAAAGTACACGTTTCTGGCTTGGAAACTCGTTTCTGAGTGCTTCTGGACAAAAGTAACAGCCTAAGTGACAACATGCTGTCAAAATGCTTTTCGGGCCCTGAAAACACTAAAAGTGACATGTTGCTGTTTTCTGACCAACTAGTGATGAAAACCAGAGGAAACTGCCTTGCTACTGAAGAAGTCACCAAACCACATGTTTCTGGCTTGGAATCTCAAAATGCTTTTCGGGGCCTGAAAACACTAAAAGTGACATGATGCTGTTTTCTGACCAACTAGTGATGAAAACCAGAAGAAACTGCCTTGCTACTATAGACTTCACCAAAGTACACGTTTCTGGCTTGGAAACTCGTTTCTGAGTGCTTCTGGACAAAAGTAACAGCCTAAGTGACAACATGCTGTCAAAATGCTTTTCGGGCCCTGAAAATACTAAAAGTGACATGTTGCTGTTTTCTGACCAACTAGTGATGAAAACCAGAAGAAACTGCCTTGCTACTATAGACTTCACCAAAGTACACGTTTCTGGCTTGGAAACTCGTTTCTGAGTGCTTCTGGACAAAAGTGACAACATGCTGTCAAAATGCTTTTCGGGCCCTGAAAACACTAAAAGTGACATGTTGCTGTTTTCTGACCAACTAGTGATGAAAACCAGAAGAAACTGCCTTGCTACTATAGACTTCACCAAAGTACATGTTTCTGGCTTGGAAACTCGTTTCTGAGTGCTTCTGGACAAAAGTAACAGCCTAAGTGACAACATGCTGTCAAAATGCTTTTCGGGCCCTGAAAACACTAAAAGTGACATGTTGCTGTTTTCTGACCAACTAGTGATGAAAACCAGAAGAAACTGCCTTGCTACTATAGACTTCACCAAAGTACACGTTTCTGGCTTGGAAACTCGTTTCTGAGTGCTTCTGGACAAAAGTGACAACATGCTGTCAAAATGCTTTTCGGGCCCTGAAAACACTAAAAGTGACATGTTGCTGTTTTCTGACCAACTAGTGATGAAAACCAGAAGAAACTGCCTTGCTACTATAGACTTCACCAAAGTACACGTTTCTGGCTTGGAAACTCGTTTCTGAGTGCTTCTGGACAAAAGTAACAGCCTAAGTGACAAAATGCTGTCAAAATGATTTTCGGGCCCTGAAAACACTAAAAGTGACATGTTGCTGTTTTCTGAGCAACTAGTGATGAAAACCACAAGAAACTGCCTTGCTACTATAGACTTCAGCAAAGTACATGTTTCTGGCTTGGAAACTTGTTTCTGACTGCTTCTGGACAAAAGTAACAGCCTAAGTGACAACATGCTGTCAAAATGCTTTTCGGGCCCTGAAAACACTAAAAGTGACATGTTGCTGTTTTCTGAGCAACTAGTGATGAAAACCAGAAGAAACTGCCTTGATACTATAGACTTCAGCAAAGTACATGTTTCTGGCTTGGAAACTTGTTTCTGAGTGCTTCTGGACAAAAGTAACAGCCTAAGTGACAACATGCTGTCAAAATGCTTTTCGGCCCCTGAAAATACTAAAAGTGACATGTTGCTGTTTTCTGACCAACTAGTGATGAAAACCAGAAGAAACTGCCTTGCTACTATAGACTTCACCAAAGTACACGTTTCTGGCTTGGAAACTCGTTTCTGAGTGCTTCTGGACAAAAGTAACAGCCTAAGTGACAACATGCTGTCAAAATGCTTTTCGGGCCCTGAAAACACTAAAAGTGACATGTTGCTGTTTTCTGACCAACTAGTGATGAAAACCAGAGGAAACTGCCTTGCTACTGAAGAAGTCACCAAACCACATGTTTCTGGCTTGGGAATCTCAAAATGCTTTTCGGGGCCTGAAAACACTAAAAGTGACATGATGCTGTTTTCTGACCAACTAGTGATGAAAACCACAAGAAACTGCCTTGCTACTATAGACTTCACCAAAGTACACGTTTCTGGCTTGGAAACTCGTTTCTGAGTGCTTCTGGACAAAAGTAACAGCCTAAGTGACAACATGCTGTCAAAATGCTTTTCGGGCCCTGAAAATACTAAAAGTGACATGTTGCTGTTTTCTGACCAACTAGTGATGAAAACCAGAAGAAACTGCCTTGCTACTATAGACTTCACCAAAGTACACGTTTCTGGCTTGGAAACTCGTTTCTGAGTGCTTCTGGACAAAAGTAACAGCCTAAGTGACAAAATGCTGTCAAAATGATTTTCGGGCCCTGAAAACACTAAAAGTGACATGTTGCTGTTTTCTGACCAACTAGTGATGAAAACCAGAAGAAACTGCCTTGCTACTATAGACTTCACCAAAGTACACGTTTCTGGCTTGGAAACTCGTTTCTGAGTGCTTCTGGACAAAAGTAACAGCCTAAGTGACAAAATGCTGTCAAAATGATTTTCGGGCCCTGAAAACACTAAAAGTGACATGTTGCTGTTTTCTGAGCAACTAGTGATGAAAACCACAAGAAACTGCCTTGCTACTATAGACTTCAGCAAAGTACATGTTTCTGGCTTGGAAACTTGTTTCTGACTGCTTCTGGACAAAAGTAACAGCCTAAGTGACAACATGCTGTCAAAATGCTTTTCGGGCCCTGAAAACACTAAAAGTGACATGTTGCTGTTTTCTGAGCAACTAGTGATGAAAACCAGAAGAAACTGCCTTGATACTATAGACTTCAGCAAAGTACATGTTTCTGGCTTGGAAACTTGTTTCTGAGTGCTTCTGGACAAAAGTAACAGCCTAAGTGACAACATGCTGTCAAAATGCTTTTCGGCCCCTGAAAATACTAAAAGTGACATGTTGCTGTTTTCTGACCAACTAGTGATGAAAACCAGAAGAAACTGCCTTGCTACTATAGACTTCACCAAAGTACACGTTTCTGGCTTGGAAACTCGTTTCTGAGTGCTTCTGGACAAAAGTAACAGCCTAAGTGACAACATGCTGTCAAAATGCTTTTCGGGCCCTGAAAACACTAAAAGTGACATGTTGCTGTTTTCTGACCAACTAGTGATGAAAACCAGAGGAAACTGCCTTGCTACTGAAGAAGTCACCAAACCACATGTTTCTGGCTTGGGAATCTCAAAATGCTTTTCGGGGCCTGAAAACACTAAAAGTGACATGATGCTGTTTTCTGACCAACTAGTGATGAAAACCAGAAGAAACTGCCTTGCTACTATAGACTTCACCAAAGTACACGTTTCTGGCTTGGAAACTCGTTTCTGAGTGCTTCTGGACAAAAGTAACAGCCTAAGTGACAACATGCTGTCAAAATGCTTTTCGGGCCCTGAAAATACTAAAAGTGACATGTTGCTGTTTTCTGACCAACTAGTGATGAAAACCAGAAGAAACTGCCTTGCTACTATAGACTTCACCAAAGTACACGTTTCTGGCTTGGAAACTCGTTTCTGAGTGCTTCTGGACAAAAGTAACAGCCTAAGTGACAAAATGCTGTCAAAATGATTTTCGGGCCCTGAAAACACTAAAAGTGACATGTTGCTGTTTTCTGACCAACTAGTGATGAAAACCAGAAGAAACTGCCTTGCTACTATAGACTTCACCAAAGTACACGTTTCTGGCTTGGAAACTCGTTTCTGAGTGCTTCTGGACAAAAGTAACAGCCTAAGTGACAAAATGCTGTCAAAATGATTTTCGGGCCCTGAAAACACTAAAAGTGACATGTTGCTGTTTTCTGAGCAACTAGTGATGAAAACCACAAGAAACTGCCTTGCTACTATAGACTTCAGCAAAGTACATGTTTCTGGCTTGGAAACTTGTTTCTGACTGCTTCTGGACAAAAGTAACAGCCTAAGTGACAACATGCTGTCAAAATGCTTTTCGGGCCCTGAAAACACTAAAAGTGACATGTTGCTGTTTTCTGAGCAACTAGTGATGAAAACCAGAAGAAACTGCCTTGATACTATAGACTTCAGCAAAGTACATGTTTCTGGCTTGGAAACTTGTTTCTGAGTGCTTCTGGACAAAAGTAACAGCCTAAGTGACAACATGCTGTCAAAATGCTTTTCGGCCCCTGAAAATACTAAAAGTGACATGTTGCTGTTTTCTGACCAACTAGTGATGAAAACCAGAAGAAACTGCCTTGCTACTATAGACTTCACCAAAGTACACGTTTCTGGCTTGGAAACTCGTTTCTGAGTGCTTCTGGACAAAAGTAACAGCCTAAGTGACAACATGCTGTCAAAATGCTTTTCGGGCCCTGAAAACACTAAAAGTGACATGTTGCTGTTTTCTGACCAACTAGTGATGAAAACCAGAGGAAACTGCCTTGCTACTGAAGAAGTCACCAAACCACATGTTTCTGGCTTGGGAATCTCAAAATGCTTTTCGGGGCCTGAAAACACTAAAAGTGACATGATGCTGTTTTCTGACCAACTAGTGATGAAAACCAGAAGAAACTGCCTTGCTACTATAGACTTCACCAAAGTACACGTTTCTGGCTTGGAAACTCGTTTCTGAGTGCTTCTGGACAAAAGTAACAGCCTAAGTGACAACATGCTGTCAAAATGCTTTTCGGGCCCTGAAAATACTAAAAGTGACATGTTGCTGTTTTCTGACCAACTAGTGATGAAAACCAGAAGAAACTGCCTTGCTACTATAGACTTCACCAAAGTACACGTTTCTGGCTTGGAAACTCGTTTCTGAGTGCTTCTGGACAAAAGTGACAACATGCTGTCAAAATGCTTTTCGGGCCCTGAAAACACTAAAAGTGACATGTTGCTGTTTTCTGACCAACTAGTGATGAAAACCAGAAGAAACTGCCTTGCTACTATAGACTTCACCAAAGTACATGTTTCTGGCTTGGAAACTCGTTTCTGAGTGCTTCTGGACAAAAGTAACAGCCTAAGTGACAACATGCTGTCAAAATGCTTTTCGGGCCCTGAAAACACTAAAAGTGACATGTTGCTGTTTTCTGACCAACTAGTGATGAAAACCAGAAGAAACTGCCTTGCTACTATAGACTTCACCAAAGTACACGTTTCTGGCTTGGAAACTCGTTTCTGAGTGCTTCTGGACAAAAGTGACAACATGCTGTCAAAATGCTTTTCGGGCCCTGAAAACACTAAAAGTGACATGTTGCTGTTTTCTGACCAACTAGTGATGAAAACCAGAAGAAACTGCCTTGCTACTATAGACTTCACCAAAGTACATGTTTCTGGCTTGGAAACTCGTTTCTGAGTGCTTCTGGACAAAAGTAACAGCCTAAGTGACAACATGCTGTCAAAATGCTTTTCGGGCCCTGAAAACACTAAAAGTGACATGTTGCTGTTTTCTGACCAACTAGTGATGAAAACCAGAAGAAACTGCCTTGCTACTATAGACTTCACCAAAGTACACGTTTCTGGCTTGGAAACTCGTTTCTGAGTGCTTCTGGACAAAAGTAACAGCCTAAGTGACAACATGCTGTCAAAATGCTTTTCGGGCCCTGAAAATACTAAAAGTGACATGATGCTGTTTTCTGGCCAACTAGTGATGGAAACCAGAGGAAACTGCCTTGCTACTGAAGAAGTCACCAAACCACATGTTTCTGGTTTGGGAATCTCAAAATGCTTTTCGGGGCCTGAAAACACTAAAAGTGACATGATGCTGTTTTCTGACCAACTAGTGATGAAAACCAGAAGAAACTGCCTTGCTACTATAGACTTCAGCAAAGTACATGTTTCTGGCTTGGAAACTTGTTTCTGAGTGCTTCTGGACAAAAGTAACAGCCTAAGTGACAACATGCTGTCAAAATGCTTTTCGGGCCCTGAAAACACTAAAAGTGACATGTTGCTGTTTTCTGAGCAACTAGTGATGAAAACCACAAGAAACTGCCTTGTTACTATAGACTTCAGCAAAGTACATGTTTCTGGCTTGGAAACTTGTTTCTGAGTGCTTCTGGACAAAAGTAACAGCCTAAGTGACAACATGCTGTCAAAATGCTTTTCGGGCCCTGAAAACACTAAAAGTGACATGTTGCTGTTTTCTGAGCAACTAGTGATGAAAACCAGAAGAAACTGCCTTGCTACTATAGACTTCAGCAAAGTACATGTTTCTGGCTTGGAAACTTGTTTCTGAGTGCTTCTGGACAAAAGTAACAGCCTAAGTGACAACATGCTGTCAAAATGCTTTTCTGGCCCTGAAAACACTAAAAGTGACATGTTGCTGTTTTCTGACCAACTAGTGATGAAAACCAGAAGAAACTGCCTTGTTACTATAGACTTCAGCAAAGTACATGTTTCTGGCTTGGAAACTTGTTTCTGAGTGCTTCTGGACAAAAGTAACAGCCTAAGTGACAACATGCTGTCAAAATGCTTTTCTGGCCCTGAAAACACTAAAAGTGACATGTTGCTGTTTTCTGACCAACTAGTGATGAAAACCAGAAGAAACTGCCTTGCTACTATAGACTTCACCAAAGTACACGTTTCTGGCTTGGAAACTCGTTTCTGAGTGCTTCTGGACAAAAGTAACAGCCTAAGTGACAACATGCTGTCAAAATGCTTTTCGGGCCCTGAAAATACTAAAAGTGACATGTTGCTGTTTTCTGACCAACTAGTGATGAAAACCAGAAGAAACTGCCTTGCTACTATAGACTTCACCAAAGTACACGTTTCTGGCTTGGAAACTCGTTTCTGAGTGCTTCTGGACAAAAGTGACAACATGCTGTCAAAATGCTTTTCGGGCCCTGAAAACACTAAAAGTGACATGTTGCTGTTTTCTGACCAACTAGTGATGAAAACCAGAGGAAACTGCCTTGCTACTGAAGAAGTCACCAAACCACATGTTTCTGGCTTGGGAATCTCAAAATGCTTTTCGGGGCCTGAAAACACTAAAAGTGACATGATGCTGTTTTCTGACCAACTAGTGATGAAAACCAGAAGAAACTGCCTTGCTACTATAGACTTCACCAAAGTACACGTTTCTGGCTTGGAAACTCGTTTCTGAGTGCTTCTGGACAAAAGTAACAGCCTAAGTGACAACATGCTGTCAAAATGCTTTTCGGGCCCTGAAAATACTAAAAGTGACATGTTGCTGTTTTCTGACCAACTAGTGATGAAAACCAGAAGAAACTGCCTTGCTACTATAGACTTCACCAAAGTACACGTTTCTGGCTTGGAAACTCGTTTCTGAGTGCTTCTGGACAAAAGTGACAACATGCTGTCAAAATGCTTTTCGGGCCCTGAAAACACTAAAAGTGACATGTTGCTGTTTTCTGACCAACTAGTGATGAAAACCAGAAGAAACTGCCTTGCTACTATAGACTTCACCAAAGTACATGTTTCTGGCTTGGAAACTCGTTTCTGAGTGCTTCTGGACAAAAGTAACAGCCTAAGTGACAACATGCTGTCAAAATGCTTTTCGGGCCCTGAAAACACTAAAAGTGACATGTTGCTGTTTTCTGACCAACTAGTGATGAAAACCAGAAGAAACTGCCTTGCTACTATAGACTTCACCAAAGTACACGTTTCTGGCTTGGAAACTCGTTTCTGAGTGCTTCTGGACAAAAGTGACAACATGCTGTCAAAATGCTTTTCGGGCCCTGAAAACACTAAAAGTGACATGTTGCTGTTTTCTGACCAACTAGTGATGAAAACCAGAAGAAACTGCCTTGCTACTATAGACTTCACCAAAGTACACGTTTCTGGCTTGGAAACTCGTTTCTGAGTGCTTCTGGACAAAAGTAACAGCCTAAGTGACAAAATGCTGTCAAAATGATTTTCGGGCCCTGAAAACACTAAAAGTGACATGTTGCTGTTTTCTGAGCAACTAGTGATGAAAACCACAAGAAACTGCCTTGCTACTATAGACTTCAGCAAAGTACATGTTTCTGGCTTGGAAACTTGTTTCTGACTGCTTCTGGACAAAAGTAACAGCCTAAGTGACAACATGCTGTCAAAATGCTTTTCGGGCCCTGAAAACACTAAAAGTGACATGTTGCTGTTTTCTGAGCAACTAGTGATGAAAACCAGAAGAAACTGCCTTGATACTATAGACTTCAGCAAAGTACATGTTTCTGGCTTGGAAACTTGTTTCTGAGTGCTTCTGGACAAAAGTAACAGCCTAAGTGACAACATGCTGTCAAAATGCTTTTCGGCCCCTGAAAATACTAAAAGTGACATGTTGCTGTTTTCTGACCAACTAGTGATGAAAACCAGAAGAAACTGCCTTGCTACTATAGACTTCACCAAAGTACACGTTTCTGGCTTGGAAACTCGTTTCTGAGTGCTTCTGGACAAAAGTAACAGCCTAAGTGACAACATGCTGTCAAAATGCTTTTCGGGCCCTGAAAACACTAAAAGTGACATGTTGCTGTTTTCTGACCAACTAGTGATGAAAACCAGAGGAAACTGCCTTGCTACTGAAGAAGTCACCAAACCACATGTTTCTGGCTTGGGAATCTCAAAATGCTTTTCGGGGCCTGAAAACACTAAAAGTGACATGATGCTGTTTTCTGACCAACTAGTGATGAAAACCAGAAGAAACTGCCTTGCTACTATAGACTTCACCAAAGTACACGTTTCTGGCTTGGAAACTCGTTTCTGAGTGCTTCTGGACAAAAGTAACAGCCTAAGTGACAACATGCTGTCAAAATGCTTTTCGGGCCCTGAAAATACTAAAAGTGACATGTTGCTGTTTTCTGACCAACTAGTGATGAAAACCAGAAGAAACTGCCTTGCTACTATAGACTTCACCAAAGTACACGTTTCTGGCTTGGAAACTCGTTTCTGAGTGCTTCTGGACAAAAGTAACAGCCTAAGTGACAAAATGCTGTCAAAATGATTTTCGGGCCCTGAAAACACTAAAAGTGACATGTTGCTGTTTTCTGACCAACTAGTGATGAAAACCAGAAGAAACTGCCTTGCTACTATAGACTTCACCAAAGTACACGTTTCTGGCTTGGAAACTCGTTTCTGAGTGCTTCTGGACAAAAGTAACAGCCTAAGTGACAAAATGCTGTCAAAATGATTTTCGGGCCCTGAAAACACTAAAAGTGACATGTTGCTGTTTTCTGAGCAACTAGTGATGAAAACCACAAGAAACTGCCTTGCTACTATAGACTTCAGCAAAGTACATGTTTCTGGCTTGGAAACTTGTTTCTGACTGCTTCTGGACAAAAGTAACAGCCTAAGTGACAACATGCTGTCAAAATGCTTTTCGGGCCCTGAAAACACTAAAAGTGACATGTTGCTGTTTTCTGAGCAACTAGTGATGAAAACCAGAAGAAACTGCCTTGATACTATAGACTTCAGCAAAGTACATGTTTCTGGCTTGGAAACTTGTTTCTGAGTGCTTCTGGACAAAAGTAACAGCCTAAGTGACAACATGCTGTCAAAATGCTTTTCGGCCCCTGAAAATACTAAAAGTGACATGTTGCTGTTTTCTGACCAACTAGTGATGAAAACCAGAAGAAACTGCCTTGCTACTATAGACTTCACCAAAGTACACGTTTCTGGCTTGGAAACTCGTTTCTGAGTGCTTCTGGACAAAAGTAACAGCCTAAGTGACAACATGCTGTCAAAATGCTTTTCGGGCCCTGAAAACACTAAAAGTGACATGTTGCTGTTTTCTGAGCAACTAGTGATGAAAACCAGAAGAAACTGCCTTGCTACTATAGACTTCAGCAAAGTACATGTTTCTGGCTTGGAAACTTGTTTCTGAGTGCTTCTGGACAAAAGTAACAGCCTAAGTGACAACATGCTGTCAAAATGCTTTTCTGGCCCTGAAAACACTAAAAGTGACATGTTGCTGTTTTCTGACCAACTAGTGATGAAAACCAGAAGAAACTGCCTTGTTACTATAGACTTCAGCAAAGTACATGTTTCTGGCTTGGAAACTTGTTTCTGAGTGCTTCTGGACAAAAGTAACAGCCTAAGTGACAACATGCTGTCAAAATGCTTTTCTGGCCCTGAAAACACTAAAAGTGACATGTTGCTGTTTTCTGACCAACTAGTGATGAAAACCAGAAGAAACTGCCTTGCTACTATAGACTTCACCAAAGTACACGTTTCTGGCTTGGAAACTCGTTTCTGAGTGCTTCTGGACAAAAGTAACAGCCTAAGTGACAACATGCTGTCAAAATGCTTTTCGGGCCCTGAAAATACTAAAAGTGACATGTTGCTGTTTTCTGACCAACTAGTGATGAAAACCAGAAGAAACTGCCTTGCTACTATAGACTTCACCAAAGTACACGTTTCTGGCTTGGAAACTCGTTTCTGAGTGCTTCTGGACAAAAGTGACAACATGCTGTCAAAATGCTTTTCGGGCCCTGAAAACACTAAAAGTGACATGTTGCTGTTTTCTGACCAACTAGTGATGAAAACCAGAGGAAACTGCCTTGCTACTGAAGAAGTCACCAAACCACATGTTTCTGGCTTGGGAATCTCAAAATGCTTTTCGGGGCCTGAAAACACTAAAAGTGACATGATGCTGTTTTCTGACCAACTAGTGATGAAAACCAGAAGAAACTGCCTTGCTACTATAGACTTCACCAAAGTACACGTTTCTGGCTTGGAAACTCGTTTCTGAGTGCTTCTGGACAAAAGTAACAGCCTAAGTGACAACATGCTGTCAAAATGCTTTTCGGGCCCTGAAAATACTAAAAGTGACATGTTGCTGTTTTCTGACCAACTAGTGATGAAAACCAGAAGAAACTGCCTTGCTACTATAGACTTCACCAAAGTACACGTTTCTGGCTTGGAAACTCGTTTCTGAGTGCTTCTGGACAAAAGTGACAACATGCTGTCAAAATGCTTTTCGGGCCCTGAAAACACTAAAAGTGACATGTTGCTGTTTTCTGACCAACTAGTGATGAAAACCAGAAGAAACTGCCTTGCTACTATAGACTTCACCAAAGTACATGTTTCTGGCTTGGAAACTCGTTTCTGAGTGCTTCTGGACAAAAGTAACAGCCTAAGTGACAACATGCTGTCAAAATGCTTTTCGGGCCCTGAAAACACTAAAAGTGACATGTTGCTGTTTTCTGACCAACTAGTGATGAAAACCAGAAGAAACTGCCTTGCTACTATAGACTTCACCAAAGTACACGTTTCTGGCTTGGAAACTCGTTTCTGAGTGCTTCTGGACAAAAGTGACAACATGCTGTCAAAATGCTTTTCGGGCCCTGAAAACACTAAAAGTGACATGTTGCTGTTTTCTGACCAACTAGTGATGAAAACCAGAAGAAACTGCCTTGCTACTATAGACTTCACCAAAGTACACGTTTCTGGCTTGGAAACTCGTTTCTGAGTGCTTCTGGACAAAAGTAACAGCCTAAGTGACAAAATGCTGTCAAAATGATTTTCGGGCCCTGAAAACACTAAAAGTGACATGTTGCTGTTTTCTGAGCAACTAGTGATGAAAACCACAAGAAACTGCCTTGCTACTATAGACTTCAGCAAAGTACATGTTTCTGGCTTGGAAACTTGTTTCTGACTGCTTCTGGACAAAAGTAACAGCCTAAGTGACAACATGCTGTCAAAATGCTTTTCGGGCCCTGAAAACACTAAAAGTGACATGTTGCTGTTTTCTGAGCAACTAGTGATGAAAACCAGAAGAAACTGCCTTGATACTATAGACTTCAGCAAAGTACATGTTTCTGGCTTGGAAACTTGTTTCTGAGTGCTTCTGGACAAAAGTAACAGCCTAAGTGACAACATGCTGTCAAAATGCTTTTCGGCCCCTGAAAATACTAAAAGTGACATGTTGCTGTTTTCTGACCAACTAGTGATGAAAACCAGAAGAAACTGCCTTGCTACTATAGACTTCACCAAAGTACACGTTTCTGGCTTGGAAACTCGTTTCTGAGTGCTTCTGGACAAAAGTAACAGCCTAAGTGACAACATGCTGTCAAAATGCTTTTCGGGCCCTGAAAACACTAAAAGTGACATGTTGCTGTTTTCTGACCAACTAGTGATGAAAACCAGAGGAAACTGCCTTGCTACTGAAGAAGTCACCAAACCACATGTTTCTGGCTTGGGAATCTCAAAATGCTTTTCGGGGCCTGAAAACACTAAAAGTGACATGATGCTGTTTTCTGACCAACTAGTGATGAAAACCAGAAGAAACTGCCTTGCTACTATAGACTTCACCAAAGTACACGTTTCTGGCTTGGAAACTCGTTTCTGAGTGCTTCTGGACAAAAGTAACAGCCTAAGTGACAACATGCTGTCAAAATGCTTTTCGGGCCCTGAAAATACTAAAAGTGACATGTTGCTGTTTTCTGACCAACTAGTGATGAAAACCAGAAGAAACTGCCTTGCTACTATAGACTTCACCAAAGTACACGTTTCTGGCTTGGAAACTCGTTTCTGAGTGCTTCTGGACAAAAGTAACAGCCTAAGTGACAAAATGCTGTCAAAATGATTTTCGGGCCCTGAAAACACTAAAAGTGACATGTTGCTGTTTTCTGACCAACTAGTGATGAAAACCAGAAGAAACTGCCTTGCTACTATAGACTTCACCAAAGTACACGTTTCTGGCTTGGAAACTCGTTTCTGAGTGCTTCTGGACAAAAGTAACAGCCTAAGTGACAAAATGCTGTCAAAATGATTTTCGGGCCCTGAAAACACTAAAAGTGACATGTTGCTGTTTTCTGAGCAACTAGTGATGAAAACCACAAGAAACTGCCTTGCTACTATAGACTTCAGCAAAGTACATGTTTCTGGCTTGGAAACTTGTTTCTGACTGCTTCTGGACAAAAGTAACAGCCTAAGTGACAACATGCTGTCAAAATGCTTTTCGGGCCCTGAAAACACTAAAAGTGACATGTTGCTGTTTTCTGAGCAACTAGTGATGAAAACCAGAAGAAACTGCCTTGATACTATAGACTTCAGCAAAGTACATGTTTCTGGCTTGGAAACTTGTTTCTGAGTGCTTCTGGACAAAAGTAACAGCCTAAGTGACAACATGCTGTCAAAATGCTTTTCGGCCCCTGAAAATACTAAAAGTGACATGTTGCTGTTTTCTGACCAACTAGTGATGAAAACCAGAAGAAACTGCCTTGCTACTATAGACTTCACCAAAGTACACGTTTCTGGCTTGGAAACTCGTTTCTGAGTGCTTCTGGACAAAAGTAACAGCCTAAGTGACAACATGCTGTCAAAATGCTTTTCGGGCCCTGAAAACACTAAAAGTGACATGTTGCTGTTTTCTGAGCAACTAGTGATGAAAACCAGAAGAAACTGCCTTGCTACTATAGACTTCAGCAAAGTACATGTTTCTGGCTTGGAAACTTGTTTCTGAGTGCTTCTGGACAAAAGTAACAGCCTAAGTGACAACATGCTGTCAAAATGCTTTTCTGGCCCTGAAAACACTAAAAGTGACATGTTGCTGTTTTCTGACCAACTAGTGATGAAAACCAGAAGAAACTGCCTTGTTACTATAGACTTCAGCAAAGTACATGTTTCTGGCTTGGAAACTTGTTTCTGAGTGCTTCTGGACAAAAGTAACAGCCTAAGTGACAACATGCTGTCAAAATGCTTTTCTGGCCCTGAAAACACTAAAAGTGACATGTTGCTGTTTTCTGACCAACTAGTGATGAAAACCAGAAGAAACTGCCTTGCTACTATAGACTTCACCAAAGTACACGTTTCTGGCTTGGAAACTCGTTTCTGAGTGCTTCTGGACAAAAGTAACAGCCTAAGTGACAACATGCTGTCAAAATGCTTTTCGGGCCCTGAAAATACTAAAAGTGACATGTTGCTGTTTTCTGACCAACTAGTGATGAAAACCAGAAGAAACTGCCTTGCTACTATAGACTTCACCAAAGTACACGTTTCTGGCTTGGAAACTCGTTTCTGAGTGCTTCTGGACAAAAGTGACAACATGCTGTCAAAATGCTTTTCGGGCCCTGAAAACACTAAAAGTGACATGTTGCTGTTTTCTGACCAACTAGTGATGAAAACCAGAGGAAACTGCCTTGCTACTGAAGAAGTCACCAAACCACATGTTTCTGGCTTGGAATCTCAAAATGCTTTTCGGGGCCTGAAAACACTAAAAGTGACATGATGCTGTTTTCTGACCAACTAGTGATGAAAACCAGAAGAAACTGCCTTGCTACTATAGACTTCACCAAAGTACACGTTTCTGGCTTGGAAACTCGTTTCTGAGTGCTTCTGGACAAAAGTAACAGCCTAAGTGACAACATGCTGTCAAATGCTTTTCGGGCCCTGAAAATACTAAAAGTGACATGTTGCTGTTTCTCTGACCAACTAGTGATGAAAACCAGAAGAAACTGCCTTGGCTACTATAGACTTCACCAAAGTACACGTTTCTGGCTTGGAAACTCGTTTCTGAGTGCTTCTGGACAAAAGTGACAACATGCTGTCAAAATGCTTTTCGGGCCCTGAAAACACTAAAAGTGACATGTTGCTGTTTTCTGACCAACTAGTGATGAAAACCAGAAGAAACTGCCTTGCTACTATAGACTTCACCAAAGTACATGTTTCTGGCTTGGAAACTCGTTTCTGAGTGCTTCTGGACAAAAGTAACAGCCTAAGTGACAACATGCTGTCAAAATGCTTTTCGGGCCCTGAAAACACTAAAAGTGACATGTTGCTGTTTTCTGACCAACTAGTGATGAAAACCAGAAGAAACTGCCTTGCTACTATAGACTTCACCAAAGTACACGTTTCTGGCTTGGAAACTCGTTTCTGAGTGCTTCTGGACAAAAGTGACAACATGCTGTCAAAATGCTTTTCGGGCCCTGAAAACACTAAAAGTGACATGTTGCTGTTTTCTGACCAACTAGTGATGAAAACCAGAAGAAACTGCCTTGCTACTATAGACTTCACCAAAGTACACGTTTCTGGCTTGGAAACTCGTTTCTGAGTGCTTCTGGACAAAAGTAACAGCCTAAGTGACAAAATGCTGTCAAAATGATTTTCGGGCCCTGAAAACACTAAAAGTGACATGTTGCTGTTTTCTGAGCAACTAGTGATGAAAACCACAAGAAACTGCCTTGCTACTATAGACTTCAGCAAAGTACATGTTTCTGGCTTGGAAACTTGTTTCTGACTGCTTCTGGACAAAAGTAACAGCCTAAGTGACAACATGCTGTCAAAATGCTTTTCGGGCCCTGAAAACACTAAAAGTGACATGTTGCTGTTTTCTGAGCAACTAGTGATGAAAACCAGAAGAAACTGCCTTGATACTATAGACTTCAGCAAAGTACATGTTTCTGGCTTGGAAACTTGTTTCTGAGTGCTTCTGGACAAAAGTAACAGCCTAAGTGACAACATGCTGTCAAAATGCTTTTCGGCCCCTGAAAATACTAAAAGTGACATGTTGCTGTTTTCTGACCAACTAGTGATGAAAACCAGAAGAAACTGCCTTGCTACTATAGACTTCACCAAAGTACACGTTTCTGGCTTGGAAACTCGTTTCTGAGTGCTTCTGGACAAAAGTAACAGCCTAAGTGACAACATGCTGTCAAAATGCTTTTCGGGCCCTGAAAACACTAAAAGTGACATGTTGCTGTTTTCTGACCAACTAGTGATGAAAACCAGAGGAAACTGCCTTGCTACTGAAGAAGTCACCAAACCACATGTTTCTGGCTTGGGAATCTCAAAATGCTTTTCGGGGCCTGAAAACACTAAAAGTGACATGATGCTGTTTTCTGACCAACTAGTGATGAAAACCAGAAGAAACTGCCTTGCTACTATAGACTTCACCAAAGTACACGTTTCTGGCTTGGAAACTCGTTTCTGAGTGCTTCTGGACAAAAGTAACAGCCTAAGTGACAACATGCTGTCAAAATGCTTTTCGGGCCCTGAAAACACTAAAAGTGACATGTTGCTGTTTTCTGAGCAACTAGTGATGAAAACCAGAAGAAACTGCCTTGATACTATAGACTTCAGCAAAGTACATGTTTCTGGCTTGGAAACTTGTTTCTGAGTGCTTCTGGACAAAAGTAACAGCCTAAGTGACAACATGCTGTCAAAATGCTTTTCGGCCCCTGAAAATACTAAAAGTGACATGTTGCTGTTTTCTGACCAACTAGTGATGAAAACCAGAAGAAACTGCCTTGCTACTATAGACTTCACCAAAGTACACGTTTCTGGCTTGGAAACTCGTTTCTGAGTGCTTCTGGACAAAAGTAACAGCCTAAGTGACAACATGCTGTCAAAATGCTTTTCGGCCCTGAAAACACTAAAAGTGACATGTTGCTGTTTTCTGACCAACTAGTGATGAAAACCAGAGGAAACTGCCTTGCTACTGAAGAAGTCACCAAACCACATGTTTCTGGCTTGGGAATCTCAAAATGCTTTTCGGGGCCTGAAAACACTAAAAGTGACATGATGCTGTTTTCTGACCAACTAGTGATGAAAACCAGAAGAAACTGCCTTGCTACTATAGACTTCACCAAAGTACACGTTTCTGGCTTGGAAACTCGTTTCTGAGTGCTTCTGGACAAAAGTAACAGCCTAAGTGACAACATGCTGTCAAAATGCTTTTCGGGCCCTGAAAATACTAAAAGTGACATGTTGCTGTTTTCTGACCAACTAGTGATGAAAACCAGAAGAAACTGCCTTGCTACTATAGACTTCACCAAAGTACACGTTTCTGGCTTGGAAACTCGTTTCTGAGTGCTTCTGGACAAAAGTGACAACATGCTGTCAAAATGCTTTTCGGGCCCTGAAAACACTAAAAGTGACATGTTGCTGTTTTCTGACCAACTAGTGATGAAAACCAGAAGAAACTGCCTTGCTACTATAGACTTCACCAAAGTACATGTTTCTGGCTTGGAAACTCGTTTCTGAGTGCTTCTGGACAAAAGTAACAGCCTAAGTGACAACATGCTGTCAAAATGCTTTTCGGGCCCTGAAAACACTAAAAGTGACATGTTGCTGTTTTCTGACCAACTAGTGATGAAAACCAGAAGAAACTGCCTTGCTACTATAGACTTCACCAAAGTACACGTTTCTGGCTTGGAAACTCGTTTCTGAGTGCTTCTGGACAAAAGTGACAACATGCTGTCAAAATGCTTTTCGGGCCCTGAAAACACTAAAAGTGACATGTTGCTGTTTTCTGACCAACTAGTGATGAAAACCAGAAGAAACTGCCTTGCTACTATAGACTTCACCAAAGTACATGTTTCTGGCTTGGAAACTCGTTTCTGAGTGCTTCTGGACAAAAGTAACAGCCTAAGTGACAACATGCTGTCAAAATGCTTTTCGGGCCCTGAAAACACTAAAAGTGACATGTTGCTGTTTTCTGACCAACTAGTGATGAAAACCAGAAGAAACTGCCTTGCTACTATAGACTTCACCAAAGTACACGTTTCTGGCTTGGAAACTCGTTTCTGAGTGCTTCTGGACAAAAGTAACAGCCTAAGTGACAACATGCTGTCAAAATGCTTTTCGGGCCCTGAAAATACTAAAAGTGACATGATGCTGTTTTCTGGCCAACTAGTGATGGAAACCAGAGGAAACTGCCTTGCTACTGAAGAAGTCACCAAACCACATGTTTCTGGTTTGGGAATCTCAAAATGCTTTTCGGGGCCTGAAAACACTAAAAGTGACATGATGCTGTTTTCTGACCAACTAGTGATGAAAACCAGAAGAAACTGCCTTGCTACTATAGACTTCAGCAAAGTACATGTTTCTGGCTTGGAAACTTGTTTCTGAGTGCTTCTGGACAAAAGTAACAGCCTAAGTGACAACATGCTGTCAAAATGCTTTTCGGGCCCTGAAAACACTAAAAGTGACATGTTGCTGTTTTCTGAGCAACTAGTGATGAAAACCACAAGAAACTGCCTTGTTACTATAGACTTCAGCAAAGTACATGTTTCTGGCTTGGAAACTTGTTTCTGAGTGCTTCTGGACAAAAGTAACAGCCTAAGTGACAACATGCTGTCAAAATGCTTTTCGGGCCCTGAAAACACTAAAAGTGACATGTTGCTGTTTTCTGAGCAACTAGTGATGAAAACCAGAAGAAACTGCCTTGCTACTATAGACTTCAGCAAAGTACATGTTTCTGGCTTGGAAACTTGTTTCTGAGTGCTTCTGGACAAAAGTAACAGCCTAAGTGACAACATGCTGTCAAAATGCTTTTCGGGCCCTGAAAACACTAAAAGTGACATGTTGCTGTTTTCTGACCAACTAGTGATGAAAACCAGAAGAAACTGCCTTGTTACTATAGACTTCAGCAAAGTACATGTTTCTGGCTTGGAAACTTGTTTCTGAGTGCTTCTGGACAAAAGTAACAGCCTAAGTGACAACATGCTGTCAAAATGCTTTTCTGGCCCTGAAAACACTAAAAGTGACATGTTGCTGTTTTCTGACCAACTAGTGATGAAAACCAGAAGAAACTGCCTTGCTACTATAGACTTCACCAAAGTACACGTTTCTGGCTTGGAAACTCGTTTCTGAGTGCTTCTGGACAAAAGTAACAGCCTAAGTGACAACATGCTGTCAAAATGCTTTTCGGGCCCTGAAAATACTAAAAGTGACATGTTGCTGTTTTCTGACCAACTAGTGATGAAAACCAGAAGAAACTGCCTTGCTACTATAGACTTCACCAAAGTACACGTTTCTGGCTTGGAAACTCGTTTCTGAGTGCTTCTGGACAAAAGTGACAACATGCTGTCAAAATGCTTTTCGGGCCCTGAAAACACTAAAAGTGACATGTTGCTGTTTTCTGACCAACTAGTGATGAAAACCAGAGGAAACTGCCTTGCTACTGAAGAAGTCACCAAACCACATGTTTCTGGCTTGGGAATCTCAAAATGCTTTTCGGGGCCTGAAAACACTAAAAGTGACATGATGCTGTTTTCTGACCAACTAGTGATGAAAACCAGAAGAAACTGCCTTGCTACTATAGACTTCACCAAAGTACACGTTTCTGGCTTGGAAACTCGTTTCTGAGTGCTTCTGGACAAAAGTAACAGCCTAAGTGACAACATGCTGTCAAAATGCTTTTCGGGCCCTGAAAATACTAAAAGTGACATGTTGCTGTTTTCTGACCAACTAGTGATGAAAACCAGAAGAAACTGCCTTGCTACTATAGACTTCACCAAAGTACACGTTTCTGGCTTGGAAACTCGTTTCTGAGTGCTTCTGGACAAAAGTGACAACATGCTGTCAAAATGCTTTTCGGGCCCTGAAAACACTAAAAGTGACATGTTGCTGTTTTCTGACCAACTAGTGATGAAAACCAGAAGAAACTGCCTTGCTACTATAGACTTCACCAAAGTACATGTTTCTGGCTTGGAAACTCGTTTCTGAGTGCTTCTGGACAAAAGTAACAGCCTAAGTGACAACATGCTGTCAAAATGCTTTTCGGGCCCTGAAAACACTAAAAGTGACATGTTGCTGTTTTCTGACCAACTAGTGATGAAAACCAGAAGAAACTGCCTTGCTACTATAGACTTCACCAAAGTACACGTTTCTGGCTTGGAAACTCGTTTCTGAGTGCTTCTGGACAAAAGTGACAACATGCTGTCAAAATGCTTTTCGGGCCCTGAAAACACTAAAAGTGACATGTTGCTGTTTTCTGACCAACTAGTGATGAAAACCAGAAGAAACTGCCTTGCTACTATAGACTTCACCAAAGTACATGTTTCTGGCTTGGAAACTCGTTTCTGAGTGCTTCTGGACAAAAGTAACAGCCTAAGTGACAACATGCTGTCAAAATGCTTTTCGGGCCCTGAAAACACTAAAAGTGACATGTTGCTGTTTTCTGACCAACTAGTGATGAAAACCAGAAGAAACTGCCTTGCTACTATAGACTTCACCAAAGTACACGTTTCTGGCTTGGAAACTCGTTTCTGAGTGCTTCTGGACAAAAGTGACAACATGCTGTCAAAATGCTTTTCGGGCCCTGAAAACACTAAAAGTGACATGTTGCTGTTTTCTGACCAACTAGTGATGAAAACCAGAAGAAACTGCCTTGCTACTATAGACTTCACCAAAGTACATGTTTCTGGCTTGGAAACTCGTTTCTGAGTGCTTCTGGACAAAAGTAACAGCCTAAGTGACAACATGCTGTCAAAATGCTTTTCGGGCCCTGAAAACACTAAAAGTGACATGTTGCTGTTTTCTGACCAACTAGTGATGAAAACCAGAAGAAACTGCCTTGCTACTATAGACTTCACCAAAGTACACGTTTCTGGCTTGGAAACTCGTTTCTGAGTGCTTCTGGACAAAAGTAACAGCCTAAGTGACAACATGCTGTCAAAATGCTTTTCGGGCCCTGAAAATACTAAAAGTGACATGATGCTGTTTTCTGGCCAACTAGTGATGGAAACCAGAGGAAACTGCCTTGCTACTGAAGAAGTCACCAAACCACATGTTTCTGGTTTGGGAATCTCAAAATGCTTTTCGGGGCCTGAAAACACTAAAAGTGACATGATGCTGTTTTCTGACCAACTAGTGATGAAAACCAGAAGAAACTGCCTTGCTACTATAGACTTCAGCAAAGTACATGTTTCTGGCTTGGAAACTTGTTTCTGAGTGCTTCTGGACAAAAGTAACAGCCTAAGTGACAACATGCTGTCAAAATGCTTTTCGGGCCCTGAAAACACTAAAAGTGACATGTTGCTGTTTTCTGAGCAACTAGTGATGAAAACCACAAGAAACTGCCTTGTTACTATAGACTTCAGCAAAGTACATGTTTCTGGCTTGGAAACTTGTTTCTGAGTGCTTCTGGACAAAAGTAACAGCCTAAGTGACAACATGCTGTCAAAATGCTTTTCGGGCCCTGAAAACACTAAAAGTGACATGTTGCTGTTTTCTGAGCAACTAGTGATGAAAACCAGAAGAAACTGCCTTGCTACTATAGACTTCAGCAAAGTACATGTTTCTGGCTTGGAAACTTGTTTCTGAGTGCTTCTGGACAAAAGTAACAGCCTAAGTGACAACATGCTGTCAAAATGCTTTTCTGGCCCTGAAAACACTAAAAGTGACATGTTGCTGTTTTCTGACCAACTAGTGATGAAAACCAGAAGAAACTGCCTTGCTACTATAGACTTCACCAAAGTACACGTTTCTGGCTTGGAAACTCGTTTCTGAGTGCTTCTGGACAAAAGTAACAGCCTAAGTGACAACATGCTGTCAAAATGCTTTTCGGGCCCTGAAAATACTAAAAGTGACATGTTGCTGTTTTCTGACCAACTAGTGATGAAAACCAGAAGAAACTGCCTTGCTACTATAGACTTCACCAAAGTACACGTTTCTGGCTTGGAAACTCGTTTCTGAGTGCTTCTGGACAAAAGTGACAACATGCTGTCAAAATGCTTTTCGGGCCCTGAAAACACTAAAAGTGACATGTTGCTGTTTTCTGACCAACTAGTGATGAAAACCAGAAGAAACTGCCTTGCTACTATAGACTTCACCAAAGTACATGTTTCTGGCTTGGAAACTCGTTTCTGAGTGCTTCTGGACAAAAGTAACAGCCTAAGTGACAACATGCTGTCAAAATGCTTTTCGGGCCCTGAAAACACTAAAAGTGACATGTTGCTGTTTTCTGACCAACTAGTGATGAAAACCAGAGGAAACTGCCTTGCTACTGAAGAAGTCACCAAACCACATGTTTCTGGCTTGGGAATCTCAAAATGCTTTTCGGGGCCTGAAAACACTAAAAGTGACATGATGCTGTTTTCTGACCAACTAGTGATGAAAACCAGAAGAAACTGCCTTGCTACTATAGACTTCACCAAAGTACACGTTTCTGGCTTGGAAACTCGTTTCTGAGTGCTTCTGGACAAAAGTAACAGCCTAAGTGACAACATGCTGTCAAAATGCTTTTCGGGCCCTGAAAATACTAAAAGTGACATGTTGCTGTTTTCTGACCAACTAGTGATGAAAACCAGAAGAAACTGCCTTGCTACTATAGACTTCACCAAAGTACACGTTTCTGGCTTGGAAACTCGTTTCTGAGTGCTTCTGGACAAAAGTGACAACATGCTGTCAAAATGCTTTTCGGGCCCTGAAAACACTAAAAGTGACATGTTGCTGTTTTCTGAGCAACTAGTGATGAAAACCAGAAGAAACTGCCTTGCTACTATAGACTTCACCAAAGTACATGTTTCTGGCTTGGAAACTCGTTTCTGAGTGCTTCTGGACAAAAGTAACAGCCTAAGTGACAACATGCTGTCAAAATGCTTTTCGGGCCCTGAAAACACTAAAAGTGACATGTTGCTGTTTTCTGACCAACTAGTGATGAAAACCAGAGGAAACTGCCTTGCTACTGAAGAAGTCACCAAACCACATGTTTCTGGCTTGGGAATCTCAAAATGCTTTTCGGGGCCTGAAAACACTAAAAGTGACATGATGCTGTTTTCTGACCAACTAGTGATGAAAACCAGAAGAAACTGCCTTGCTACTATAGACTTCACCAAAGTACATGTTTCTGGCTTGGAAACTTGTTTCTGAGTGCTTCTGGACAAAAGTAACAGCCTAAGTGACAACATGCTGTCAAAATGCTTTTCGGGCCCTGAAAACACTAAAAGTGACATGTTGCTGTTTTCTGAGCAACTAGTGATGAAAACCAGAAGAAACTGCCTTGATACTATAGACTTCAGCAAAGTACATGTTTCTGGCTTGGAAACTTGTTTCTGAGTGCTTCTGGACAAAAGTAACAGCCTAAGTGACAACATGCTGTCAAAATGCTTTTCTGGCCCTGAAAACACTAAAAGTGACATGTTGCTGTTTTCTGACCAACTAGTGATGAAAACCACAAGAAACTGCCTTGCTACTATAGACTTCAGCAAAGTACATATTTCTGGCTTGGAAACTTGTTTCTGAGTGCTTCTGGACAAAAGTAACAGCCTAAGTGACAACATGCTGTCAAAATGCTTTTCGGGCCCTGAAAACACTAAAAGTGACATGTTGCTGTTTTCTGACCAACTAGTGATGAAAACCAGAGGAAACTGCCTTGCTACTGAAGAAGTCACCAAACCACATGTTTCTGGCTTGGGAATCTCAAAATGCTTTTCGGGGCCTGAAAACACTAAAAGTGACATGATGCTGTTTTCTGACCAACTAGTGATGAAAACCAGAAGAAACTGCCTTGCTACTATAGACTTCACCAAAGTACACGTTTCTGGCTTGGAAACTCGTTTCTGAGTGCTTCTGGACAAAAGTAACAGCCTAAGTGACAACATGCTGTCAAAATGCTTTTCGGGCCCTGAAAATACTAAAAGTGACATGTTGCTGTTTTCTGACCAACTAGTGATGAAAACCAGAAGAAACTGCCTTGCTACTATAGACTTCACCAAAGTACACGTTTCTGGCTTGGAAACTCGTTTCTGAGTGCTTCTGGACAAAAGTGACAACATGCTGTCAAAATGCTTTTCGGGCCCTGAAAACACTAAAAGTGACATGTTGCTGTTTTCTGACCAACTAGTGATGAAAACCAGAAGAAACTGCCTTGCTACTATAGACTTCACCAAAGTACATGTTTCTGGCTTGGAAACTCGTTTCTGAGTGCTTCTGGACAAAAGTAACAGCCTAAGTGACAACATGCTGTCAAAATGCTTTTCGGGCCCTGAAAACACTAAAAGTGACATGTTGCTGTTTTCTGACCAACTAGTGATGAAAACCAGAAGAAACTGCCTTGCTACTATAGACTTCACCAAAGTACACGTTTCTGGCTTGGAAACTCGTTTCTGAGTGCTTCTGGACAAAAGTGACAACATGCTGTCAAAATGCTTTTCGGGCCCTGAAAACACTAAAAGTGACATGTTGCTGTTTTCTGACCAACTAGTGATGAAAACCAGAAGAAACTGCCTTGCTACTATAGACTTCACCAAAGTACATGTTTCTGGCTTGGAAACTCGTTTCTGAGTGCTTCTGGACAAAAGTAACAGCCTAAGTGACAACATGCTGTCAAAATGCTTTTCGGGCCCTGAAAACACTAAAAGTGACATGTTGCTGTTTTCTGACCAACTAGTGATGAAAACCAGAAGAAACTGCCTTGCTACTATAGACTTCACCAAAGTACACGTTTCTGGCTTGGAAACTCGTTTCTGAGTGCTTCTGGACAAAAGTAACAGCCTAAGTGACAACATGCTGTCAAAATGCTTTTCGGGCCCTGAAAATACTAAAAGTGACATGATGCTGTTTTCTGGCCAACTAGTGATGGAAACCAGAGGAAACTGCCTTGCTACTGAAGAAGTCACCAAACCACATGTTTCTGGTTTGGGAATCTCAAAATGCTTTTCGGGGCCTGAAAACACTAAAAGTGACATGATGCTGTTTTCTGACCAACTAGTGATGAAAACCAGAAGAAACTGCCTTGCTACTATAGACTTCAGCAAAGTACATGTTTCTGGCTTGGAAACTTGTTTCTGAGTGCTTCTGGACAAAAGTAACAGCCTAAGTGACAACATGCTGTCAAAATGCTTTTCGGGCCCTGAAAACACTAAAAGTGACATGTTGCTGTTTTCTGAGCAACTAGTGATGAAAACCACAAGAAACTGCCTTGTTACTATAGACTTCAGCAAAGTACATGTTTCTGGCTTGGAAACTTGTTTCTGAGTGCTTCTGGACAAAAGTAACAGCCTAAGTGACAACATGCTGTCAAAATGCTTTTCGGGCCCTGAAAACACTAAAAGTGACATGTTGCTGTTTTCTGAGCAACTAGTGATGAAAACCAGAAGAAACTGCCTTGCTACTATAGACTTCAGCAAAGTACATGTTTCTGGCTTGGAAACTTGTTTCTGAGTGCTTCTGGACAAAAGTAACAGCCTAAGTGACAACATGCTGTCAAAATGCTTTTCTGGCCCTGAAAACACTAAAAGTGACATGTTGCTGTTTTCTGACCAACTAGTGATGAAAACCAGAAGAAACTGCCTTGCTACTATAGACTTCACCAAAGTACACGTTTCTGGCTTGGAAACTCGTTTCTGAGTGCTTCTGGACAAAAGTAACAGCCTAAGTGACAACATGCTGTCAAAATGCTTTTCGGGCCCTGAAAATACTAAAAGTGACATGTTGCTGTTTTCTGACCAACTAGTGATGAAAACCAGAAGAAACTGCCTTGCTACTATAGACTTCACCAAAGTACACGTTTCTGGCTTGGAAACTCGTTTCTGAGTGCTTCTGGACAAAAGTGACAACATGCTGTCAAAATGCTTTTCGGGCCCTGAAAACACTAAAAGTGACATGTTGCTGTTTTCTGACCAACTAGTGATGAAAACCAGAAGAAACTGCCTTGCTACTATAGACTTCACCAAAGTACATGTTTCTGGCTTGGAAACTCGTTTCTGAGTGCTTCTGGACAAAAGTAACAGCCTAAGTGACAACATGCTGTCAAAATGCTTTTCGGGCCCTGAAAACACTAAAAGTGACATGTTGCTGTTTTCTGACCAACTAGTGATGAAAACCAGAGGAAACTGCCTTGCTACTGAAGAAGTCACCAAACCACATGTTTCTGGCTTGGGAATCTCAAAATGCTTTTCGGGGCCTGAAAACACTAAAAGTGACATGATGCTGTTTTCTGACCAACTAGTGATGAAAACCAGAAGAAACTGCCTTGCTACTATAGACTTCACCAAAGTACACGTTTCTGGCTTGGAAACTCGTTTCTGAGTGCTTCTGGACAAAAGTAACAGCCTAAGTGACAACATGCTGTCAAAATGCTTTTCGGGCCCTGAAAATACTAAAAGTGACATGTTGCTGTTTTCTGACCAACTAGTGATGAAAACCAGAAGAAACTGCCTTGCTACTATAGACTTCACCAAAGTACACGTTTCTGGCTTGGAAACTCGTTTCTGAGTGCTTCTGGACAAAAGTGACAACATGCTGTCAAAATGCTTTTCGGGCCCTGAAAACACTAAAAGTGACATGTTGCTGTTTTCTGAGCAACTAGTGATGAAAACCAGAAGAAACTGCCTTGCTACTATAGACTTCACCAAAGTACATGTTTCTGGCTTGGAAACTCGTTTCTGAGTGCTTCTGGACAAAAGTAACAGCCTAAGTGACAACATGCTGTCAAAATGCTTTTCGGGCCCTGAAAACACTAAAAGTGACATGTTGCTGTTTTCTGACCAACTAGTGATGAAAACCAGAGGAAACTGCCTTGCTACTGAAGAAGTCACCAAACCACATGTTTCTGGCTTGGGAATCTCAAAATGCTTTTCGGGGCCTGAAAACACTAAAAGTGACATGATGCTGTTTTCTGACCAACTAGTGATGAAAACCAGAAGAAACTGCCTTGCTACTATAGACTTCACCAAAGTACATGTTTCTGGCTTGGAAACTTGTTTCTGAGTGCTTCTGGACAAAAGTAACAGCCTAAGTGACAACATGCTGTCAAAATGCTTTTCGGGCCCTGAAAACACTAAAAGTGACATGTTGCTGTTTTCTGAGCAACTAGTGATGAAAACCAGAAGAAACTGCCTTGATACTATAGACTTCAGCAAAGTACATGTTTCTGGCTTGGAAACTTGTTTCTGAGTGCTTCTGGACAAAAGTAACAGCCTAAGTGACAACATGCTGTCAAAATGCTTTTCTGGCCCTGAAAACACTAAAAGTGACATGTTGCTGTTTTCTGACCAACTAGTGATGAAAACCACAAGAAACTGCCTTGCTACTATAGACTTCAGCAAAGTACATATTTCTGGCTTGGAAACTTGTTTCTGAGTGCTTCTGGACAAAAGTAACAGCCTAAGTGACAACATGCTGTCAAAATGCTTTTCGGGCCCTGAAAACACTAAAAGTGACATGTTGCTGTTTTCTGACCAACTAGTGATGAAAACCAGAGGAAACTGCCTTGCTACTGAAGAAGTCACCAAACCACATGTTTCTGGCTTGGGAATCTCAAAATGCTTTTCGGGGCCTGAAAACACTAAAAGTGACATGATGCTGTTTTCTGACCAACTAGTGATGAAAACCAGAAGAAACTGCCTTGCTACTATAGACTTCACCAAAGTACACGTTTCTGGCTTGGAAACTCGTTTCTGAGTGCTTCTGGACAAAAGTAACAGCCTAAGTGACAACATGCTGTCAAAATGCTTTTCGGGCCCTGAAAATACTAAAAGTGACATGTTGCTGTTTTCTGACCAACTAGTGATGAAAACCAGAAGAAACTGCCTTGCTACTATAGACTTCACCAAAGTACACGTTTCTGGCTTGGAAACTCGTTTCTGAGTGCTTCTGGACAAAAGTGACAACATGCTGTCAAAATGCTTTTCGGGCCCTGAAAACACTAAAAGTGACATGTTGCTGTTTTCTGACCAACTAGTGATGAAAACCAGAAGAAACTGCCTTGCTACTATAGACTTCACCAAAGTACATGTTTCTGGCTTGGAAACTCGTTTCTGAGTGCTTCTGGACAAAAGTAACAGCCTAAGTGACAACATGCTGTCAAAATGCTTTTCGGGCCCTGAAAACACTAAAAGTGACATGTTGCTGTTTTCTGACCAACTAGTGATGAAAACCAGAAGAAACTGCCTTGCTACTATAGACTTCACCAAAGTACACGTTTCTGGCTTGGAAACTCGTTTCTGAGTGCTTCTGGACAAAAGTGACAACATGCTGTCAAAATGCTTTTCGGGCCCTGAAAACACTAAAAGTGACATGTTGCTGTTTTCTGACCAACTAGTGATGAAAACCAGAAGAAACTGCCTTGCTACTATAGACTTCACCAAAGTACATGTTTCTGGCTTGGAAACTCGTTTCTGAGTGCTTCTGGACAAAAGTAACAGCCTAAGTGACAACATGCTGTCAAAATGCTTTTCGGGCCCTGAAAATACTAAAAGTGACATGATGCTGTTTTCTGGCCAACTAGTGATGGAAACCAGAGGAAACTGCCTTGCTACTGAAGAAGTCACCAAACCACATGTTTCTGGTTTGGGAATCTCAAAATGCTTTTCGGGGCCTGAAAACACTAAAAGTGACATGATGCTGTTTTCTGACCAACTAGTGATGAAAACCAGAAGAAACTGCCTTGCTACTATAGACTTCACCAAAGTACACGTTTCTGGCTTGGAAACTCGTTTCTGAGTGCTTCTGGACAAAAGTGACAACATGCTGTCAAAATGCTTTTCGGGCCCTGAAAACACTAAAAGTGACATGTTGCTGTTTTCTGACCAACTAGTGATGAAAACCAGAAGAAACTGCCTTGCTACTATAGACTTCACCAAAGTACATGTTTCTGGCTTGGAAACTCGTTTCTGAGTGCTTCTGGACAAAAGTAACAGCCTAAGTGACAACATGCTGTCAAAATGCTTTTCGGGCCCTGAAAACACTAAAAGTGACATGTTGCTGTTTTCTGACCAACTAGTGATGAAAACCAGAAGAAACTGCCTTGCTACTATAGACTTCACCAAAGTACACGTTTCTGGCTTGGAAACTCGTTTCTGAGTGCTTCTGGACAAAAGTAACAGCCTAAGTGACAACATGCTGTCAAAATGCTTTTCGGGCCCTGAAAATACTAAAAGTGACATGATGCTGTTTTCTGGCCAACTAGTGATGGAAACCAGAGGAAACTGCCTTGCTACTGAAGAAGTCACCAAACCACATGTTTCTGGTTTGGGAATCTCAAAATGCTTTTCGGGGCCTGAAAACACTAAAAGTGACATGATGCTGTTTTCTGACCAACTAGTGATGAAAACCAGAAGAAACTGCCTTGCTACTATAGACTTCAGCAAAGTACATGTTTCTGGCTTGGAAACTTGTTTCTGAGTGCTTCTGGACAAAAGTAACAGCCTAAGTGACAACATGCTGTCAAAATGCTTTTCGGGCCCTGAAAACACTAAAAGTGACATGTTGCTGTTTTCTGAGCAACTAGTGATGAAAACCACAAGAAACTGCCTTGTTACTATAGACTTCAGCAAAGTACATGTTTCTGGCTTGGAAACTTGTTTCTGAGTGCTTCTGGACAAAAGTAACAGCCTAAGTGACAACATGCTGTCAAAATGCTTTTCGGGCCCTGAAAACACTAAAAGTGACATGTTGCTGTTTTCTGAGCAACTAGTGATGAAAACCAGAAGAAACTGCCTTGCTACTATAGACTTCAGCAAAGTACATGTTTCTGGCTTGGAAACTTGTTTCTGAGTGCTTCTGGACAAAAGTAACAGCCTAAGTGACAACATGCTGTCAAAATGCTTTTCTGGCCCTGAAAACACTAAAAGTGACATGTTGCTGTTTTCTGACCAACTAGTGATGAAAACCAGAAGAAACTGCCTTGTTACTATAGACTTCAGCAAAGTACATGTTTCTGGCTTGGAAACTTGTTTCTGAGTGCTTCTGGACAAAAGTAACAGCCTAAGTGACAACATGCTGTCAAAATGCTTTTCTGGCCCTGAAAACACTAAAAGTGACATGTTGCTGTTTTCTGACCAACTAGTGATGAAAGCCAGAAGAAACTGCCTTGCTACTATAGACTTCACCAAAGTACACGTTTCTGGCTTGGAAACTCGTTTCTGAGTGCTTCTGGACAAAAGTAACAGCCTAAGTGACAACATGCTGTCAAAATGCTTTTCTGGCCCTGAAAACACTAAAAGTGACATGTTGCTGTTTTCTGACCAACTAGTGATGAAAGCCAGAAGAAACTGCCTTGCTACTATAGACTTCACCAAAGTACACGTTTCTGGCTTGGAAACTCGTTTCTGAGTGCTTCTGGACAAAAGTAACAGCCTAAGTGACAACATGCTGTCAAAATGCTTTTCGGGCCCTGAAAATACTAAAAGTGACATGTTGCTGTTTTCTGACCAACTAGTGATGAAAACCAGAAGAAACTGCCTTGCTACTATAGACTTCACCAAAGTACACGTTTCTGGCTTGGAAACTCGTTTCTGAGTGCTTCTGGACAAAAGTGACAACATGCTGTCAAAATGCTTTTCGGGCCCTGAAAACACTAAAAGTGACATGTTGCTGTTTTCTGACCAACTAGTGATGAAAGCCAGAAGAAACTGCCTTGCTACTATAGACTTCACCAAAGTACACGTTTCTGGCTTGGAAACTCGTTTCTGAGTGCTTCTGGACAAAAGTAACAGCCTAAGTGACAACATGCTGTCAAAATGCTTTTCGGGCCCTGAAAACACTAAAAGTGACATGTTGCTGTTTTCTGACCAACTAGTGATGAAAACCAGAAGAAACTGCCTTGCTACTATAGACTTCACCAAAGTACACGTTTCTGGCTTGGAAACTCGTTTCTGAGTGCTTCTGGACAAAAGTAACAGCCTAAGTGACAACATGCTGTCAAAATGCTTTTCGGGCCCTGAAAATACTAAAAGTGACATGTTGCTGTTTTCTGACCAACTAGTGATGAAAACCAGAAGAAACTGCCTTGCTACTATAGACTTCACCAAAGTACACGTTTCTGGCTTGGAAACTCGTTTCTGAGTGCTTCTGGACAAAAAGTGACAACATGCTGTCAAAATGCTTTTCGGGCCCTGAAAACACTAAAAGTGACATGTTGCTGTTTTCTGACCAACTAGTGATGAAAACCAGAAGAAACTGCCTTGCTACTATAGACTTCACCAAAGTACATGTTTCTGGCTTGGAAACTCGTTTCTGAGTGCTTCTGGACAAAAGTAACAGCCTAAGTGACAACATGCTGTCAAAATGCTTTTCGGGCCCTGAAAACACTAAAAGTGACATGTTGCTGTTTTCTGAGCAACTAGTGATGAAAACCAGAGGAAACTGCCTTGCTACTGAAGAAGTCACCAAACCACATGTTTCTGGCTTGGGAATCTCAAAATGCTTTTCGGGGCCTGAAAACACTAAAAGTGACATGATGCTGTTTTCTGACCAACTAGTGATGAAAACAAACTGCCTTGCTACTATAGACTTCACCAAAGTACATCGTTTCTGGCTTGGAAACTCGTTTCTGGTGCTTCTGGACAAAAGTAACAGCCTAAGTGACAAAATGCTGTCAAAATGATTTTCGGGCCCTGAAAACACTAAAAGTGACATGTTGCTGTTTTCTGACCAACTAGTGATGAAAACCAGAAGAAACTGCCTTGCTACTATAGACTTCACCAAAGTACACGTTTCTGGCTTGAAACTCGTTCTGAGTGCTTCTGGACAAAAGTAACAGCCTAAGTGACAAAATGCTGTCAAAATGATTTTCGGGCCCTGAAAACACTAAAAGTGACATGTTGCTGTTTTCTGAGCAACTAGTGATGAAAACCACGAAGAAACTGCCTTGCTACTATAGACTTCAGCAAAGTACACGTTTCTGGCTTGGAAACTTGTTTCTGAGCTGCTTCTGGACAAAGTAACAGCCTAAGTGACAACATGCTGTCAAAATGCTTTTCGGGCCCTGAAAACACTAAAGTGACATGTTGCTGTTTCTGAGCCAACTAGTGAGAAAACACAAGAACTGCCTTGCTACTATAGACTTCAGCAAAGTACATGTTTCTGGCTTGGAAACTTGTTTCTGACTGCTTCTGGACAAAAGTAACAGCCTAAGTGACAACATGCTGTCAAAATGCTTTTCGGGCCCTGAAAACACTAAAAGTGACATGTTGCTGTTTTCTGACCAACTAGTGATGAAAACCACAAGAAACTGCCTTGCTACTATAGACTTCAGCAAAGTACATGTTTCTGGCTTGGAAACTTGTTTCTGAGTGCTTCTGGACAAAAGTAACAGCCTAAGTGACAACATGCTGTCAAAATGCTTTTCTGGCCCTGAAAACACTAAAAGTGACATGTTGCTGTTTTCTGAGCAACTAGTGATGAAAACCACAAGAAACTGCCTTGCTACTATAGACTTCAGCAAAGTACATGTTTCCTGGCTTGGAAACTTGTTTCTGAGTGCTTCTGGACAAAAGTAACAGCCTAAGTGACAACATGCTGTCAAAATGCTTTTCGGGCCCTGAAAACACTAAAGTGACATGTTGCTGTTTTCTGACCAACTAGTGATGAAAACCAGAAGAAACTGCCTTGATACTATAGACTTCAGCAAAGTACATGTTTCTGGCTTGGAAACTTGTTTCTGAGTGCTTCTGGACAAAAGTAACAGCCTAAGTGACAACATGCTGTCAAAATGCTTTTCGGGCCCTGAAAACACTAAAAGTGACATGTTGCTGTTTTCTGAGCAACTAGTGATGAAACCAGAAGAAACTGCCTTGCTACTATAGACTTCTTTAATTTAATTGTAGAATTGCATTTGAGGAATGAAACTAGTATATGAGTGCTTCTGGACAAAAGTAACAGCTAAGTGACACATGCTGTCAATGCTTTTCTGGCCCTGAAAACTAAAATTTGGTAGAACTATGTGCTGTTTTCTAGAGCAACTAATATGAAAAGCAAGAAAGAAAACTGCCTATGCTAATATAGACTTCACCAAAGTACACGTTTCTGGCTTGGAAACTCGTTTCTGAGTGCTTCTGGACAAAAGTAACAGCCTAAGTGACAACATGCTGTCAAAATGCTTTTCGGGCCCTGAAAACACTAAAAGTGACATGTTGCTGTTTTCTGACCAACTAGTGATGAAAACCAGAAGAAACTGCCTTGCTACTATAGACTTCACCAAAGTACACGTTTCTGGCTTGGAAACTCGTTTCTGAGTGCTTCTGGACAAAAGTAACAGCCTAAGTGACAACATGCTGTCAAAATGCTTTTCGGGCCTGAAAATACTAAAAGTGACATGTTGCTGTTTTCTGACCAACTAGTGATGAAAACCAGAAGAACTGCCTTGCTACTATAGACTTCACCAAAGTACACGTTTCTGGCTTGGAAACTCGTTCTGAGTGCTTCTGGACAAAAGTGACAACATGCTGTCAAAATGCTTTTCGGGCCCTGAAAATACTAAAAGTGACATGTTGCTGTTTCTGACCAACTAGTGATGAAAACCAGAAGAAACTGCCTTGCTACTATAGACTTCACCAAAGTACACGTTTCTGGCTTGGAAACTCGTTTCTGAGTGCTTCTGGACAAAAGTGACAACATGCTGTCAAAATGCTTTTCGGCCCTGAAAACACTAAAAGTGACATGTTGCTGTTTTCTGACCAACTAGTGATGAAAGCCAGAAGAAACTGCCTTGCTACTATAGACTTCACCAAAGTCACGTTTCTGGCTTGGAAACTCGTTCTTGAGTGCTTCTGGACAAAAGTAACAGCCTAAGTGACAACATGCTGTCAAAATGCTTTCGGGCCCTGAAAATACTAAAAGTGACATGTTGCTGTTTTCTGACCAACTAGTGATGAAAACCAGAAGAAACTGCCTTGCTACTATAGACTTCACCAAAGTACACGTTTCTGGCTTGGAAACTCGTTTCTGGGTGCTTCTGGACAAAAGTGACAACATGCTGTCAAAATGCTTTTCGGCCCTGAAAACACTAAAAGTGAAATGTTGCTGTTTTCTGACCAACTAGTGATGAAAACCAGAAGAAACTGCCTTGCTACTATAGACTTCACCAAAGTACACGTTTCTGGCTGGAACTCGTTTCTGAGTGCTTCTGGACAAAAGTAACAGCCTAAGTGACACATGCTGTCAAAATGCTTTTCGGGCCTGAAAACACTAAAAGTGACATGTTGCTGTTTTCTGACCAACTAGTGATGAAAACCAGAAGAAACTGCCTTGCTACTATAGACTTCACCAAAGTACACGTTTCTGGCTTGGAAACTCGTTTCTGAGTGCTTCTGGACAAAAGTAACAGCCTAAGTGACAACATGCTGTCAAATGCTTTCGGGCCCTGAAAATACTAAAAGTGACATGTTGCTGTTTTCTGACCAACTAGTGATGAAAACCAGAAGAAACTGCCTTGCTACTATAGACTTCACCAAAGTACACGTTTCTGGCTTGGAAACTCGTTTCTGAGTGCTTCTGGACAAAAGTAACAGCCTAAGTGACAACATGCTGTCAAATGCTTTTCGGGGCCCTGAAAATACTAAAAGTGACATGTTGCTGTTTTCTGACCAACTAGTGATGAAAACCCAGAAGAAACTGCCTTGCTACTATAGACTTCAGCAAAGTACACGTTTCTGGCTTGGAAACTCGTTTCTGAGTGCTTCTGGACAAAAGTAACAGCCTAAGTGGACAAAATCTGTCAAAATGCTTTCGGGCCCTGAAAACACTAAAAGTGACATGTTGCTGTTTTCTGACCAACTAGTGATGAAAACCAGAAGAAACTGCCTTGCTACTATAGACTTCACCAAAGTACACGTTTCTGGCTTGGAAACTCGTTTCTGAGTGCTTCTGGACAAAAGTAACAGCCTAAGTGACAACATGCTGTCAAAATGCTTTTCGGCCCTGAAAATACTAAAAGTGACATGATGCTGTTTTCTGGCCAACTAGTGATGGAAAACCAGAGGAAACTGCCTTGCTACTGAAGAAGTCACCAAACCACATGTTTCTGGCTTGGGAATCTCAAAATGCTTTTCGGGGCCTGAAAACACTAAAAGTGACATGATGCTGTTTTCTGACCAACTAGTGATGAAAACCAGAAGAAACTGCCTTGCTACTATAGACTTCACCAAGTACACGTTTCTGGCTTGGAAACTCGTTTCTGAGTGCTTCTGGACAAAAGTAACAGCCTAAGTGACAACATGCTGTCAAAATGCTTTTCGGGCCCTGAAAATACTAAAAGTGACATGATGCTCTTTTCTGGCCAACTAGTGATGGAAACCAGAGGAAACTGCCTTGCTACTGAAGAAGTCACCAAACCACATGTTTCTGGCTTGGGATCTCAAATGCTTTTCGGGCCTGAAAACACTAAAAGTGACATGATGCTGTTTTCTGACCAACTAGTGATGAAACCAGAAGAACTGCCTTGCTACTATAGACTTCACCAAAGTACACGTTTCTGGCTTGGAAACTCGTTTCTGAGTGCTTCTGGACAAAAGTAACAGCCTAAGTGACAACATGCTGTCAAAAGGCTTTTCGGGCCCTGAAAACACTAAAAGTGACATGTTGCTGTTTTCTGAGGCAACTAGTGATGAAAACCACAAGAAACTGCCTTGCTACCATAGACTTCAGCAAAGTACATGTTTCTGGCTTGGAAACTCGTTTCTGAGTGCTTCTGGTGAAAAGTAACAGCCTAAGTGACAACATGCTGTCAAAATGCTTTTCGGGGCCCTGAAAACACTAAAAGTGACATGTTGCTGTTTTCTGACCAACTAGTGATGAAAACCAGAAGAAAACTGCCTTGCTACTATAGACTTCACCAAAGTACACGTTTCTGGCTTGGAACTCATTTCTGGGTGCTTCTGGACAAAAGTAACAGCCTAAGTGACACATGCTGTCAAAATGCTTTTCGGGCCCTGAAAACACTAAAAGTGACATGTTGCTGTTTTCTGACCAACTAGTGATGAAATCCAGAAGAAACTGCCTTGCTACTATAGACTTCAGCAAAGTACATGTTTCTGGCTTGGAAACTCATTTCTGGGTGCTTATGGACAAAAGTAACAGTCTAAGTGACAACATGCTGTCAAAATGCTTTCGGGCCCTGAAAACACTAAAAGTGACATGTTGCTGTTTTCTGAGCAACTAGTGATGAAACCAGAAGAAACTGCCTTGCTACTATAGACTTCAGCAAAGTACATGTTTCTGGCTTGGAAACTTGTTTCTGACTGCTTCTGGACAAAAGTAACAGCCTAAGTGACAACATGCTGTCAAAATGCTTTTTCGGGCCCTGAAAACACTAAAAGTGACATGTTGCTGTTTTCTGAGCAACTAGTGATGAAAACCACAAGAAACTGCCTTGCTACTATAGACTTCAGCAAGTACATGTTTCTGGCTTGGAAACTTGTTTCTGAGTGCTTCTGGACAAAAGTAACAGCCTAAGTGACAACATGCTGTCAAAATGCTTTTCTGGCCCTGAAAACACTAAAAGTGACATGTTGCTGTTTTCTGAGCAACTAGTGATGAAAACCACAAGAAACTGCCTTGCTACTATAGACTTCAGCAAAGTACATGTTTCTGGCTTGGAAACTTGTTTCTGAGTGCTCTGGACAAAAGTAACAGCCTAGTGACAACATGCTGTCAAAATGCTTTTCGGGCCCTGAAAACACTAAAAGTGACATGTTGCTGTTTTCTGAGCAACTAGTGATGAAAACCAGAAGAAACTGCCTTGCTACTATAGACTTCAGCAAAGTACATGTTTTCTGGCTTGAAACTTGTTTCTGAGTGCTTCTGGACAAAAGTAACAGCCTAAGTGACAACATGCTGTCAAAATGCTTTTCGGGCCCTGAAAACACTAAAAGTGACATGTTGCTGTTTTCTGAGCAAACTAGTGATGAAAACAGAAGAAACTGCCTTGCTACTATAGACTTCAGCAAAGTACACGTTTCTGGCTTGGAAACTCATTTCTGGGTGCTTCTGGACAAAAGTAACAGCCTAAGTGACAACATGCTGTCAAAATGCTTTTCGGGCCCTGAAAACACTAAAAGTGACATGTTGCTGTTTCTGACCAACTAGTGATGAAACCAGAAGAAACTGCCTTGCTACTATAGACTTCACCAAAGTACACGTTTCTGGCTGGAAACTCGTTCTGAGTGCTTCTGGACAAAAGTAACAGCCTAAGTGACAACATGCTGTCAAAATGCTTTTCGGGCCCTGAAAATACTAAAAGTGACATGATGCTGTTTCTGCCAACTAGTGATGGAAACCAGAGGAAACTGCCTTGCTACTGAAGAAGTCACCAAACCACATGTTTCTGGCTTGGGAATCTCAAATGCTTTTTCGGGGCCTGAAACACTAAAAGTGACATGATGCTGTTTTCTGACACACTAGTGATGAAACCAGAAGAAACTGCCTTGCTACTATAGACTTCACCAAAGTACACGTTTCTGGCTTGGAAACTCGTTCTGAGTGCTTCTGGACAAAAGTAACAGCCTAAGTGACAACATGCTGTCCAAAATGCTTTTCGGGCCCTGAAAATACTAAAAGTGACATGATGCTCTTTTCTGGCCAACTAGTGATGGAAACCAGAGGAAACTGCCTTGCTACTGAAGAAGTCACCAAACCACATGTTTCTGGCTTGGGAATCTCAAAATGCTTTTCGGGCCTGAAAACACTAAAAGTGACATGATGCTGTTTTCTGACCAACCTAGTGATGAAAACCAGAAGAAACTGCCTTGCTACTATAGACTTCACCAAAGTACACGTTTCTGGCTTGAAACTCGTTTCTGAGTGCTTCTGGACAAAAGTAACAGCCTAAGTGACAACATGCTGTCAAAATGCTTTTCGGGCCCTGAAAACACTAAAAGTGACATGTTGCTGTTTTCTGAGCAACTAGTGATGAAAACCACAAGAAACTGCCTTGCTACCATAGACTTCAGCAAAGTACATGTTTCTGGCTTGGAAACTCGTTTCTGAGTGCTTCTGGTGAAAAGTAACAGCCTAAGTGACGTGCTTCTGGACAAAAGTAACAGCCTAAGTGACAACATGCTGTCAAAATGCTTTTCGGGCCCTGAAAACACTAAAAGTGACATGTTGCTGTTTTCTGACCAACTAGTGATGAAAACCAGAAGAAACTGCCTTGCTACTATAGACTTCAGCAAAGTACATGTTTCTGGCTTGGAAACTCATTTCTGGGTGCTTATGGACAAAAGTAACAGTCTAAGTGACAACATGCTGTCAAAATGCTTTTCGGGCCCTGAAAACACTAAAAGTGACATGTTGCTGTTTTCTGAGCAACTAGTGATGAAAACCAGAAGAAACTGCCTTGCTACTATAGACTTCAGCAAAGTACATGTTTCTGGCTTGGAAACTTGTTTCTGACTGCTTCTGGACAAAAGTAACAGCCTAAGTGACAACATGCTGTCAAAATGCTTTTCGGGCCCTGAAAACACTAAAAGTGACATGTTGCTGTTTTCTGAGCAACTAGTGATGAAAACCACAAGAAACTGCCTTGCTACTATAGACTTCAGCAAAGTACATGTTTCTGGCTTGGAAACTTGTTTCTGAGTGCTTCTGGACAAAAGTAACAGCCTAAGTGACAACATGCTGTCAAAATGCTTTTCTGGCCTGAAAACACTAAAAGTGACATGTTGCTGTTTTCTGAGCAACTAGTGATGAAAACCACAAGAAACTGCCTTGCTACTATAGACTTCAGCAAAGTACATGTTTCTGGCTTGGAAACTTGTTTCTGAGTGCTTCTGGACAAAAGTAACAGCCTAAGTGACAACATGCTGTCAAAATGCTTTTCGGGCCCTGAAAACACTAAAAGTGACATGTTGCTGTTTTCTGAGCAACTAGTGATGAAAACCAGAAGAAACTGCCTTGCTACTATAGACTTCAGCAAAGTACATGTTTCTGCTTGGAAACTTGTTTCTGAGTGCTTCTGGACAAAAGTAACAGCCTAAGTGACAACATGCTGTCAAAATGCTTTTCGGGCCCTGAAAACACTAAAGTGACATGTTGCTGTTTTCTGAGCAACTAGTGATGAAAACCAGAAGAAACTGCCTTGCTACTATAGACTTCAGCAAAGTACACGTTTCTGGCTTGGAAACTCATTTCTGGGTGCTTCTGGACAAAAGTAACAGCCTAAGTGACAACATGCTGTCAAATGCTTTTCGGGCCCTGAAAACACTAAAAGTGACATGTTGCTGTTTTCTGACCAACTAGTGATGAAAACCAGAAGAAACTGCCTTGCTACTATAGACTTCAGCAAAGTACATGTTTCTGGCTTGGAAACTTGTTTCTGACTGCTTCTGGACAAAAGTAACAGCCTAAGTGACAACATGCTGTCAAAATGCTTTTCTGGCCCTGAAAACACTAAAAGTGACATGTTGCTGTTTTCTGAGCAACTAGTGATGAAAACCACAAGAAACTGCCTTGCTACTATAGACTTCAGCAAAGTACATGTTTCTGGCTTGGAAACTTGTTTCTGAGTGCTTCTGGACAAAAGTAACAGCCTAAGTGACAACATGCTGTCAAAATGCTTTTCGGGCCCTGAAAACACTAAAAGTGACATGTTGCTGTTTTCTGAGCAACTAGTGATGAAACCACAGAAACTTGCCTTGCTACTATAGACTTCAGCAAAGTACATGTTTCTGGCTTGGAAACTTGTTTCTGAGTGCTTCTGGACAAAAGTAACAGCCTAAGTGACAACATGCTGTCAAAATGCTTTTCGGGCCCTGAAAATACTAAAAGTGACATGTTGCTGTTTTCTGACCAACTAGTGATGAAAACCAGAAGAAACTGCCTTGCTACTATAGACTTCAGCAAAGTACACGTTTCTGGCTTGGAAACTCGTTTCTGAGTGCTTCTGGACAAAAGTAACAGCCTAAGTGACAAAATGCTGTCAAAATGATTTTCGGGCCCTGAAAACACTAAAAGTGACATGTTGCTGTTTTCTGACCAACTAGTGATGAAAACCAGAAGAAACTGCCTTGCTACTATAGACTTCACCAAAGTACACGTTTCTGGCTTGGAAACTCGTTTCTGAGTGCTTCTGGACAAAAGTAACAGCCTAAGTGACAACATGCTGTCAAAATGCTTTTCGGGCCTGAAAACACTAAAAGTGACATGTTGCTGTTTTCTGAGCAACTAGTGATGAAAACCAGAAGAAACTGCCTTGCTACTATAGACTTCAGCAAAGTACATGTTTCTGGCTTGGAAACTTGTTTCTGAGTGCTTCTGGACAAAAGTAACAGCCTAAGTGACAACATGCTGTCAAAATGCTTTTCGGGCCCTGAAAACACTAAAAGTGACATGTTGCTGTTTTCTGAGCAACTAGTGATGAAAACCAGAAGAAACTGCCTTGCTACTATAGACTTCAGCAAAGTACACGTTTCTGGCTTGGAAACTCATTTCTGGGTGCTTCTGGACAAAAGTAACAGCCTAAGTGACAACATGCTGTCAAAATGCTTTTCGGGCCTGAAAACACTAAAAGTGACATGTTGCTGTTTTCTGACCAACTAGTGATGAAAACCAGAAGAAACTGCCTTGCTACTATAGACTTCAGCAAAGTACACGTTTCTGGCTTGGAAACTCATTTCTGGGTGCTTCTGGACAAAAGTAACAGCCTAAGTGACAACATGCTGTCAAAATGCTTTTCGGGCCCTGAAACACTAAAAGTGACATGTTGCTGTTTTCTGACCAACTAGTGATGAAAACCAGAAGAAACTGCCTTGCTACTATAGACTTCAGCAAAGTACATGTTTCTGGCTTGGAAACTTGTTTCTGACTGCTTCTGGACAAAAGTAACAGCCTAAGTGACAACATGCTGTCAAAATGCTTTTCTGGCCCTGAAAACACTAAAAGTGACATGTTGCTGTTTTCTGAGCAACTAGTGATGAAAACCACAAGAAACTGCCTTGCTACTATAGACTTCAGCAAAGTACATGTTTCTGGCTTGGAAACTTGTTTCTGAGTGCTTCTGGACAAAAGTAACAGCCTAAGTGACAACATGCTGTCAAAATGCTTTTCGGGCCCTGAAAACACTAAAAGTGACATGTTGCTGTTTTCTGAGCAACTAGTGATGAAAACCAGAAGAAACTGCCTTGCTACTATAGACTTCAGCAAAGTACATGTTTCTGGCTTGGAAACTTGTTTCTGAGTGCTTCTGGACAAAAGTAACAGCCTAAGTGACAACATGCTGTCAAAATGCTTTTCGGGCCCTGAAAACACTAAAAGTGACATGTTGCTGTTTTCTGAGCAACTAGTGATGAAAACCAGAAGAAACTGCCTTGCTACTATAGACTTCAGCAAAGTACATGTTTCTGGCTTGGAAACTTGTTTCTGAGTGCTTCTGGACAAAAGTAACAGCCTAAGTGACAACATGCTGTCAAAATGCTTTTCTGGCCCTGAAAACACTAAAAGTGACATGTTGCTGTTTTCTGACCAACTAGTGATGAAAACCAGAAGAAACTGCCTTGCTACTATAGACTTCAGCAAAGTACACGTTTCTGGCTTGGAAACTCGTTTCTGAGTGCTTCTGGACAAAAGTAACAGCCTAAGTGACAAAATGCTGTCAAAATGATTTTCGGGCCCTGAAAACACTAAAAGTGACATGTTGCTGTTTTCTGACCAACTAGTGATGAAAACCAGAAGAAACTGCCTTGCTACTATAGACTTCACCAAAGTACACGTTTCTGGCTTGGAAACTCGTTTCTGAGTGCTTCTGGACAAAAGTAACAGCCTAAGTGACAACATGCTGTCAAAATGCTTTTCGGGCCCTGAAAATACTAAAAGTGACATGATGCTGTTTTCTGGCCAACTAGTGATGGAAACCAGAGGAAACTGCCTTGCTACTGAAGAAGTCACCAAACCACATGTTTCTGGCTTGGGAATCTCAAAATGCTTTTCGGGGCCTGAAAACACTAAAAGTGACATGTTGCTGTTTTCTGAGCAACTAGTGATGAAAACCACAAGAAACTGCCTTGCTACCATAGACTTCAGCAAAGTACATGTTTCTGGCTTGGAAACTCGTTTCTGAGTGCTTCTGGTGAAAAGTAACAGCCTAAGTGACAACATGCTGTCAAAATGCTTTTCGGGCCCTGAAAACACTAAAAGTGACATGTTGCTGTTTTCTGACCAACTAGTGATGAAAACCAGAAGAAACTGCCTTGCTACTATAGACTTCACCAAAGTACACGTTTCTGGCTTGGAAACTCATTTCTGGGTGCTTCTGGACAAAAGTAACAGCCTAAGTGACAACATGCTGTCAAAATGCTTTTCGGGCCCTGAAAATACTAAAAGTGACATGATGCTGTTTTCTGGCCAACTAGTGATGGAAACCAGAGGAAACTGCCTTGCTACTGAAGAAGTCACCAAACCACATGTTTCTGGCTTGGGAATCTCAAAATGCTTTTCGGGGCCTGAAAACACTAAAAGTGACATGATGCTGTTTTCTGACCAACTAGTGATGAAAACCAGAAGAAACTGCCTTGCTACTATAGACTTCACCAAAGTACACGTTTCTGGCTTGGAAACTCGTTTCTGAGTGCTTCTGGACAAAAGTAACAGCCTAAGTGACAACATGCTGTCAAAATGCTTTTCGGGCCCTGAAAATACTAAAAGTGACATGATGCTCTTTTCTGGCCAACTAGTGATGGAAACCAGAGGAAACTGCCTTGCTACTGAAGAAGTCACCAAACCACATGTTTCTGGCTTGGGAATCTCAAAATGCTTTTCGGGGCCTGAAAACACTAAAAGTGACATGATGCTGTTTTCTGACCAACTAGTGATGAAAACCAGAAGAAACTGCCTTGCTACTATAGACTTCACCAAAGTACACGTTTCTGGCTTGGAAACTCGTTTCTGAGTGCTTCTGGACAAAAGTAACAGCCTAAGTGACAACATGCTGTCAAAATGCTTTTCGGGCCCTGAAAACACTAAAAGTGACATGTTGCTGTTTTCTGAGCAACTAGTGATGAAAACCACAAGAAACTGCCTTGCTACCATAGACTTCAGCAAAGTACATGTTTCTGGCTTGGAAACTCGTTTCTGAGTGCTTCTGGTGAAAAGTAACAGCCTAAGTGACAACATGCTGTCAAAATGCTTTTCGGGCCCTGAAAACACTAAAAGTGACATGTTGCTGTTTTCTGACCAACTAGTGATGAAAACCAGAAGAAACTGCCTTGCTACTATAGACTTCACCAAAGTACACGTTTCTGGCTTGGAAACTCATTTCTGGGTGCTTCTGGACAAAAGTAACAGCCTAAGTGACAACATGCTGTCAAAATGCTTTTCGGGCCCTGAAAACACTAAAAGTGACATGTTGCTGTTTTCTGACCAACTAGTGATGAAAACCAGAAGAAACTGCCTTGCTACTATAGACTTCAGCAAAGTACATGTTTCTGGCTTGGAAACTCATTTCTGGGTGCTTATGGACAAAAGTAACAGTCTAAGTGACAACATGCTGTCAAAATGCTTTTCGGGCCCTGAAAACACTAAAAGTGACATGTTGCTGTTTTCTGAGCAACTAGTGATGAAAACCAGAAGAAACTGCCTTGCTACTATAGACTTCAGCAAAGTACATGTTTCTGGCTTGGAAACTTGTTTCTGAGTGCTTCTGGACAAAAGTAACAGCCTAAGTGACAACATGCTGTCAAAATGCTTTTCGGGCCCTGAAAACACTAAAAGTGACATGTTGCTGTTTTCTGAGCAACTAGTGATGAAAACCAGAAGAAACTGCCTTGATACTATAGACTTCAGCAAAGTACATGTTTCTGGCTTGGAAACTTGTTTCTGAGTGCTTCTGGACAAAAGTAACAGCCTAAGTGACAACATGCTGTCAAAATGCTTTTCTGGCCCTGAAAACACTAAAAGTGACATGTTGCTGTTTTCTGACCAACTAGTGATGAAAACCACAAGAAACTGCCTTGCTACTATAGACTTCAGCAAAGTACATGTTTCTGGCTTGGAAACTTGTTTCTGAGTGCTTCTGGACAAAAGTAACAGCCTAAGTGACAACATGCTGTCAAAATGCTTTTCGGGCCCTGAAAACACTAAAAGTGACATGTTGCTGTTTTCTGAGCAACTAGTGATGAAAACCAGAAGAAACTGCCTTGCTACTATAGACTTCAGCAAAGTACATGTTTCTGGCTTGGAAACTTGTTTCTGAGTGCTTCTGGACAAAAGTAACAGCCTAAGTGACAACATGCTGTCAAAATGCTTTTCGGGCCCTGAAAACACTAAAAGTGACATGTTGCTGTTTTCTGAGCAACTAGTGATGAAAACCAGAAGAAACTGCCTTGCTACTATAGACTTCAGCAAAGTACACGTTTCTGGCTTGGAAACTCATTTCTGGGTGCTTCTGGACAAAAGTAACAGCCTAAGTGACAACATGCTGTCAAAATGCTTTTCGGGCCCTGAAAACACTAAAAGTGACATGTTGCTGTTTTCTGACCAACTAGTGATGAAAACCAGAAGAAACTGCCTTGCTACTATAGACTTCAGCAAAGTACACGTTTCTGGCTTGGAAACTCATTTCTGAGTGCTTCTGGACAAAAGTAACAGCCTAAGTGACAACATGCTGTCAAAATGCTTTTCGGGCCCTGAAAACACTAAAAGTGACATGTTGCTGTTTTCTGACCAACTAGTGATGAAAACCAGAAGAAACTGCCTTGCTACTATAGACTTCAGCAAAGTACATGTTTCTGGCTTGGAAACTTGTTTCTGACTGCTTCTGGACAAAAGTAACAGCCTAAGTGACAACATGCTGTCAAAATGCTTTTCTGGCCCTGAAAACACTAAAAGTGACATGTTGCTGTTTTCTGAGCAACTAGTGATGAAAACCACAAGAAACTGCCTTGCTACTATAGACTTCAGCAAAGTACATGTTTCTGGCTTTCTGGCTTGGAAACTTGTTTCTGAGTGCTTCTGGACAAAAGTAACAGCCTAAGTGACAACATGCTGTCAAAATGCTTTTCGGGCCCTGAAAACACTAAAAGTGACATGTTGCTGTTTTCTGAGCAACTAGTGATGAAAACCAGAAGAAACTGCCTTGCTACTATAGACTTCAGCAAAGTACATGTTTCTGGCTTGGAAACTTGTTTCTGAGTGCTTCTGGACAAAAGTAACAGCCTAAGTGACAACATGCTGTCAAAATGCTTTTCGGGCCCTGAAAACACTAAAAGTGACATGTTGCTGTTTTCTGAGCAACTAGTGATGAAAACCAGAAGAAACTGCCTTGCTACTATAGACTTCAGCAAAGTACATGTTTCTGGCTTGGAAACTTGTTTCTGAGTGCTTCTGGACAAAAGTAACAGCCTAAGTGACAACATGCTGTCAAAATGCTTTTCTGGCCCTGAAAACACTAAAAGTGACATGTTGCTGTTTTTCTGACCAACTAGTGATGAAAACCCAGAAGAAACTGCCTTGCTACTATAGACTTCAGCAAAGTACACGTTTCTGGCTTGGAAACTCGTTTCTGAGTGCTTCTGGACAAAAGTAACAGCCTAAGTGACAAAATGCTGTCAAAATGATTTTCGGGCCCTGAAAACACTAAAAGTGACATGTTGCTGTTTTCTGACCAACTAGTGATGAAAACCAGAAGAAACTGCCTTGCTACTATAGACTTCACCAAAGTACACGTTTCTGGCTTGGAAACTCGTTTCTGAGTGCTTCTGGACAAAAGTAACAGCCTAAGTGACAACATGCTGTCAAAATGCTTTTCGGGCCCTGAAAATACTAAAAGTGACATGATGCTGTTTTCTGGCCAACTAGTGATGGAAACCAGAGGAAACTGCCTTGCTACTGAAGAAGTCACCAAACCACATGTTTCTGGCTTGGGAATCTCAAAATGCTTTTCGGGGCCTGAAAACACTAAAAGTGACATGTTGCTGTTTTCTGAGCAACTAGTGATGAAAACCACAAGAAACTGCCTTGCTACCATAGACTTCAGCAAAGTACATGTTTCTGGCTTGGAAACTCGTTTCTGAGTGCTTCTGGTGAAAAGTAACAGCCTAAGTGACAACATGCTGTCAAAATGCTTTTCGGGCCCTGAAAACACTAAAAGTGACATGTTGCTGTTTTCTGACCAACTAGTGATGAAAACCAGAAGAAACTGCCTTGCTACTATAGACTTCACCAAAGTACACGTTTCTGGCTTGGAAACTCATTTCTGGGTGCTTCTGGACAAAAGTAACAGCCTAAGTGACAACATGCTGTCAAAATGCTTTTCGGGCCCTGAAAATACTAAAAGTGACATGATGCTGTTTTCTGGCCAACTAGTGATGGAAACCAGAGGAAACTGCCTTGCTACTGAAGAAGTCACCAAACCACATGTTTCTGGCTTGGGAATCTCAAAATGCTTTTCGGGGCCTGAAAACACTAAAAGTGACATGATGCTGTTTTCTGACCAACTAGTGATGAAAACCAGAAGAAACTGCCTTGCTACTATAGACTTCACCAAAGTACACGTTTCTGGCTTGGAAACTCGTTTCTGAGTGCTTCTGGACAAAAAGTAACAGCCTAAGTGACAACATGCTGTCAAAATGCTTTTCGGGCCCTGAAAATACTAAAAGTGACATGATGCTCTTTTCTGGCCAACTAGTGATGGAAACCAGAGGAAACTGCCTTGCTACTGAAGAGTCACCAAACCACATGTTTCTGGCTTGGGAATCTCAAAATGCTTTTCGGGGCCTGAAAACACTAAAAGTGACATGATGCTGTTTTCTGACCAACTAGTGATGAAAACCAGAAGAAACTGCCTTGCTACTATAGACTTCACCAAAGTACACGTTTCTGGCTTGGAAACTCGTTTCTGAGTGCTTCTGGACAAAAGTAACAGCCTAAGTGACAACATGCTGTCAAAATGCTTTTCGGGCCCTGAAAACACTAAAAGTGACATGTTGCTGTTTTCTGAGCAACTAGTGATGAAAACCACAAGAAACTGCCTTGCTACCATAGACTTCAGCAAAGTACATGTTTCTGGCTTGGAAACTCGTTTCTGAGTGCTTCTGGTGAAAAGTAACAGCCTAAGTGACAACATGCTGTCAAAATGCTTTTCGGGCCCTGAAAACACTAAAAGTGACATGTTGCTGTTTTCTGACCAACTAGTGATGAAAACCAGAAGAAACTGCCTTGCTACTATAGACTTCACCAAAGTACACGTTTCTGGCTTGGAAACTCATTTCTGGGTGCTTCTGGACAAAAGTAACAGCCTAAGTGACAACATGCTGTCAAAATGCTTTTCGGGCCCTGAAAACACTAAAAGTGACATGTTGCTGTTTTCTGACCAACTAGTGATGAAAACCAGAAGAAACTGCCTTGCTACTATAGACTTCAGCAAAGTACATGTTTCTGGCTTGGAAACTCATTTCTGGGTGCTTATGGACAAAAGTAACAGTCTAAGTGACAACATGCTGTCAAAATGCTTTTCGGGCCCTGAAAACACTAAAAGTGACATGTTGCTGTTTTCTGAGCAACTAGTGATGAAAACCAGAAGAAACTGCCTTGCTACTATAGACTTCAGCAAAGTACATGTTTCTGGCTTGGAAACTTGTTTCTGAGTGCTTCTGGACAAAAGTAACAGCCTAAGTGACAACATGCTGTCAAAATGCTTTTCGGGCCCTGAAAACACTAAAAGTGACATGTTGCTGTTTTCTGAGCAACTAGTGATGAAAACCAGAAGAAACTGCCTTGATACTATAGACTTCAGCAAAGTACATGTTTCTGGCTTGGAAACTTGTTTCTGAGTGCTTCTGGACAAAAGTAACAGCCTAAGTGACAACATGCTGTCAAAATGCTTTTCTGGCCCTGAAAACACTAAAAGTGACATGTTGCTGTTTTCTGACCAACTAGTGATGAAAACCACAAGAAACTGCCTTGCTACTATAGACTTCAGCAAAGTACATGTTTCTGGCTTGGAAACTTGTTTCTGAGTGCTTCTGGACAAAAGTAACAGCCTAAGTGACAACATGCTGTCAAAATGCTTTTCGGGCCCTGAAAACACTAAAAGTGACATGTTGCTGTTTTCTGAGCAACTAGTGATGAAAACCAGAAGAAACTGCCTTGCTACTATAGACTTCAGCAAAGTACATGTTTCTGGCTTGGAAACTTGTTTCTGAGTGCTTCTGGACAAAAGTAACAGCCTAAGTGACAACATGCTGTCAAAATGCTTTTCGGGCCCTGAAAACACTAAAAGTGACATGTTGCTGTTTTCTGAGCAACTAGTGATGAAAACCAGAAGAAACTGCCTTGCTACTATAGACTTCAGCAAAGTACACGTTTCTGGCTTGGAAACTCATTTCTGGGTGCTTCTGGACAAAAGTAACAGCCTAAGTGACAACATGCTGTCAAAATGCTTTTCGGGCCCTGAAAACACTAAAAGTGACATGTTGCTGTTTTCTGACCAACTAGTGATGAAAACCAGAAGAAACTGCCTTGCTACTATAGACTTCAGCAAAGTACATGTTTCTGGCTTGGAAACTTGTTTCTGACTGCTTCTGGACAAAAGTAACAGCCTAAGTGACAACATGCTGTCAAAATGCTTTTCTGGCCCTGAAAACACTAAAAGTGACATGTTGCTGTTTTCTGAGCAACTAGTGATGAAAACCACAAGAAACTGCCTTGCTACTATAGACTTCAGCAAAGTACATGTTTCTGGCTTGGAAACTTGTTTCTGAGTGCTTCTGGACAAAAGTAACAGCCTAAGTGACAACATGCTGTCAAAATGCTTTTCGGGCCCTGAAAACACTAAAAGTGACATGTTGCTGTTTTCTGAGCAACTAGTGATGAAAACCAGAAGAAACTGCCTTGCTACTATAGACTTCAGCAAAGTACATGTTTCTGGCTTGGAAACTTGTTTCTGAGTGCTTCTGGACAAAAGTAACAGCCTAAGTGACAACATGCTGTCAAAATGCTTTTCGGGCCCTGAAAACACTAAAAGTGACATGTTGCTGTTTTCTGAGCAACTAGTGATGAAAACCAGAAGAAACTGCCTTGCTACTATAGACTTCAGCAAAGTACATGTTTCTGGCTTGGAAACTTGTTTCTGACTGCTTCTGGACAAAAGTAACAGCCTAAGTGACAACATGCTGTCAAAATGCTTTTCTGGCCCTGAAAACACTAAAAGTGACATGTTGCTGTTTTCTGACCAACTAGTGATGAAAACCAGAAGAAACTGCCTTGCTACTATAGACTTCAGCAAAGTACACGTTTCTGGCTTGGAAACTCGTTTCTGAGTGCTTCTGGACAAAAGTAACAGCCTAAGTGACAAAATGCTGTCAAAATGATTTTCGGGCCCTGAAAACACTAAAAGTGACATGTTGCTGTTTTCTGACCAACTAGTGATGAAAACCAGAAGAAACTGCCTTGCTACTATAGACTTCACCAAAGTACACGTTTCTGGCTTGGAAACTCGTTTCTGAGTGCTTCTGGACAAAAGTAACAGCCTAAGTGACAACATGCTGTCAAAATGCTTTTCGGGCCCTGAAAATACTAAAAGTGACATGATGCTGTTTTCTGGCCAACTAGTGATGGAAACCAGAGGAAACTGCCTTGCTACTGAAGAAGTCACCAAACCACATGTTTCTGGCTTGGGAATCTCAAAATGCTTTTCGGGGCCTGAAAACACTAAAAGTGACATGTTGCTGTTTTCTGAGCAACTAGTGATGAAAACCACAAGAAACTGCCTTGCTACCATAGACTTCAGCAAAGTACATGTTTCTGGCTTGGAAACTCGTTTCTGAGTGCTTCTGGTGAAAAGTAACAGCCTAAGTGACAACATGCTGTCAAAATGCTTTTCGGGCCCTGAAAACACTAAAAGTGACATGTTGCTGTTTTCTGACCAACTAGTGATGAAAACCAGAAGAAACTGCCTTGCTACTATAGACTTCACCAAAGTACACGTTTCTGGCTTGGAAACTCATTTCTGGGTGCTTCTGGACAAAAGTAACAGCCTAAGTGACAACATGCTGTCAAAATGCTTTTCGGGCCCTGAAAACACTAAAAGTGACATGTTGCTGTTTTCTGACCAACTAGTGATGAAAACCACAAGAAACTGCCTTGCTACTATAGACTTCAGCAAAGTACATGTTTCTGGCTTGGAAACTCATTTCTGGGTGCTTATGGACAAAAGTAACAGTCTAAGTGACAACATGCTGTCAAAATGCTTTTCGGGCCCTGAAAACACTAAAAGTGACATGTTGCTGTTTTCTGAGCAACTAGTGATGAAAACCAGAAGAAACTGCCTTGCTACTATAGACTTCAGCAAAGTACATGTTTCTGGCTTGGAAACTTGTTTCTGACTGCTTCTGGACAAAAGTAACAGCCTAAGTGACAACATGCTGTCAAAATGCTTTTCGGGCCCTGAAAACACTAAAAGTGACATGTTGCTGTTTTCTGAGCAACTAGTGATGAAAACCACAAGAAACTGCCTTGCTACTATAGACTTCAGCAAAGTACATGTTTCTGGCTTGGAAACTTGTTTCTGAGTGCTTCTGGACAAAAGTAACAGCCTAAGTGACAACATGCTGTCAAAATGCTTTTCTGGCCCTGAAAACACTAAAAGTGACATGTTGCTGTTTTCTGAGCAACTAGTGATGAAAACCACAAGAAACTGCCTTGCTACTATAGACTTCAGCAAAGTACATGTTTCTGGCTTGGAAACTTGTTTCTGAGTGCTTCTGGACAAAAGTAACAGCCTAAGTGACAACATGCTGTCAAAATGCTTTTCGGGCCCTGAAAACACTAAAAGTGACATGTTGCTGTTTTCTGAGCAACTAGTGATGAAAACCAGAAGAAACTGCCTTGCTACTATAGACTTCAGCAAAGTACATGTTTCTGGCTTGGAAACTTGTTTCTGAGTGCTTCTGGACAAAAGTAACAGCCTAAGTGACAACATGCTGTCAAAATGCTTTTCGGGCCCTGAAAACACTAAAAGTGACATGTTGCTGTTTTCTGAGCAACTAGTGATGAAAACCAGAAGAAACTGCCTTGCTACTATAGACTTCAGCAAAGTACACGTTTCTGGCTTGGAAACTCATTTCTGGGTGCTTCTGGACAAAAGTAACAGCCTAAGTGACAACATGCTGTCAAAATGCTTTTCGGGCCCTGAAAACACTAAAAGTGACATGTTGCTGTTTTCTGACCAACTAGTGATGAAAACCAGAAGAAACTGCCTTGCTACTATAGACTTCAGCAAAGTACATGTTTCTGGCTTGGAAACTTGTTTCTGACTGCTTCTGGACAAAAGTAACAGCCTAAGTGACAACATGCTGTCAAAATGCTTTTCTGGCCCTGAAAACACTAAAAGTGACATGTTGCTGTTTTCTGAGCAACTAGTGATGAAAACCACAAGAAACTGCCTTGCTACTATAGACTTCAGCAAAGTACATGTTTCTGGCTTGGAAACTTGTTTCTGAGTGCTTCTGGACAAAAGTAACAGCCTAAGTGACAACATGCTGTCAAAATGCTTTTCGGGCCCTGAAAACACTAAAAGTGACATGTTGCTGTTTTCTGAGCAACTAGTGATGAAAACCAGAAGAAACTGCCTTGCTACTATAGACTTCAGCAAAGTACATGTTTCTGGCTTGGAAACTTGTTTCTGAGTGCTTCTGGACAAAAGTAACAGCCTAAGTGACAACATGCTGTCAAAATGCTTTTCGGGCCCTGAAAACACTAAAAGTGACATGTTGCTGTTTTCTGAGCAACTAGTGATGAAAACCAGAAGAAACTGCCTTGCTACTATAGACTTCAGCAAAGTACATGTTTCTGGCTTGGAAACTTGTTTCTGACTGCTTCTGGACAAAAGTAACAGCCTAAGTGACAACATGCTGTCAAAATGCTTTTCTGGCCCTGAAAACACTAAAAGTGACATGTTGCTGTTTTCTGAGCAACTAGTGATGAAAACCACAAGAAACTGCCTTGCTACTATAGACTTCACCAAAGTACACGTTTCTGGCTTGGAAACTCGTTTCTGAGTGCTTCTGGACAAAAGTGACAACATGCTGTCAAAATGCTTTTCGGGCCCTGAAAACACTAAAAGTGACATGTTGCTGTTTTCTGACCAACTAGTGATGAAAACCAGAAGAAACTGCCTTGCTACTATAGACTTCAGCAAAGTACATGTTTCTGGCTTGGAAACTTGTTTCTGAGTGCTTCTGGACAAAAGTAACAGCCTAAGTGACAACATGCTGTCAAAATGCTTTTCGGGCCCTGAAAACACTAAAAGTGACATGTTGCTGTTTTCTGAGCAACTAGTGATGAAAACCAGAAGAAACTGCCTTGCTACTATAGACTTCAGCAAAGTACACGTTTCTGGCTTGGAAACTCATTTCTGGGTGCTTCTGGACAAAAGTAACAGCCTAAGTGACAACATGCTGTCAAAATGCTTTTCGGGCCCTGAAAACACTAAAAGTGACATGTTGCTGTTTTCTGACCAACTAGTGATGAAAACCAGAAGAAACTGCCTTGCTACTATAGACTTCAGCAAAGTACATGTTTCTGGCTTGGAAACTTGTTTCTGACTGCTTCTGGACAAAAGTAACAGCCTAAGTGACAACATGCTGTCAAAATGCTTTTCTGGCCCTGAAAACACTAAAAGTGACATGTTGCTGTTTTCTGAGCAACTAGTGATGAAAACCACAAGAAACTGCCTTGCTACTATAGACTTCAGCAAAGTACATGTTTCTGGCTTGGAAACTTGTTTCTGAGTGCTTCTGGACAAAAGTAACAGCCTAAGTGACAACATGCTGTCAAAATGCTTTTCGGGCCCTGAAAACACTAAAAGTGACATGTTGCTGTTTTCTGAGCAACTAGTGATGAAAACCAGAAGAAACTGCCTTGCTACTATAGACTTCAGCAAAGTACATGTTTCTGGCTTGGAAACTTGTTTCTGAGTGCTTCTGGACAAAAGTAACAGCCTAAGTGACAACATGCTGTCAAAATGCTTTTCGGGCCCTGAAAACACTAAAAGTGACATGTTGCTGTTTTCTGAGCAACTAGTGATGAAAACCAGAAGAAACTGCCTTGCTACTATAGACTTCAGCAAAGTACATGTTTCTGGCTTGGAAACTTGTTTCTGACTGCTTCTGGACAAAAGTAACAGCCTAAGTGACAACATGCTGTCAAAATGCTTTTCGGGCCCTGAAAATACTAAAAGTGACATGTTGCTGTTTTCTGACCAACTAGTGATGAAAACCAGAAGAAACTGCCTTGCTACTATAGACTTCAGCAAAGTACACGTTTCTGGCTTGGAAACTCGTTTCTGAGTGCTTCTGGACAAAAGTAACAGCCTAAGTGACAAAATGCTGTCAAAATGATTTTCGGGCCCTGAAAACACTAAAAGTGACATGTTGCTGTTTTCTGACCAACTAGTGATGAAAACCAGAAGAAACTGCCTTGCTACTATAGACTTCACCAAAGTACACGTTTCTGGCTTGGAAACTCGTTTCTGAGTGCTTCTGGACAAAAGTAACAGCCTAAGTGACAACATGCTGTCAAAATGCTTTTCGGGCCCTGAAAATACTAAAAGTGACATGATGCTGTTTTCTGGCCAACTAGTGATGGAAACCAGAGGAAACTGCCTTGCTACTGAAGAAGTCACCAAACCACATGTTTCTGGCTTGGGAATCTCAAAATGCTTTTCGGGGCCTGAAAACACTAAAAGTGACATGATGCTGTTTTCTGACCAACTAGTGATGAAAACCAGAAGAAACTGCCTTGCTACTATAGACTTCACCAAAGTACACGTTTCTGGCTTGGAAACTCGTTTCTGAGTGCTTCTGGACAAAAGTAACAGCCTAAGTGACAACATGCTGTCAAAATGCTTTTCGGGCCCTGAAAATACTAAAAGTGACATGATGCTCTTTTCTGGCCAACTAGTGATGGAAACCAGAGGAAACTGCCTTGCTACTGAAGAAGTCACCAAACCACATGTTTCTGGCTTGGGAATCTCAAAATGCTTTTCGGGGCCTGAAAACACTAAAAGTGACATGATGCTGTTTTCTGACCAACTAGTGATGAAAACCAGAAGAAACTGCCTTGCTACTATAGACTTCACCAAAGTACACGTTTCTGGCTTGGAAACTCGTTTCTGAGTGCTTCTGGACAAAAGTAACAGCCTAAGTGACAACATGCTGTCAAAATGCTTTTCGGGCCCTGAAAACACTAAAAGTGACATGTTGCTGTTTTCTGAGCAACTAGTGATGAAAACCACAAGAAACTGACTTGCTACCATAGACTTCAGCAAAGTACATGTTTCTGGCTTGGAAACTCGTTTCTGAGTGCTTCTGGTGAAAAGTAACAGCCTAAGTGACAACATGCTGTCAAAATGCTTTTCGGGCCCTGAAAACACTAAAAGTGACATGTTGCTGTTTTCTGACCAACTAGTGATGAAAACCAGAAGAAACTGCCTTGCTACTATAGACTTCACCAAAGTACACGTTTCTGGCTTGGAAACTCATTTCTGACTGCTTCTGGACAAAAGTAACAGCCTAAGTGACAACATGCTGTCAAAATGCTTTTCGGGCCCTGAAAACACTAAAAGTGACATGTTGCTGTTTTCTGAGCAACTAGTGATGAAAACCACAAGAAACTGCCTTGCTACTATAGACTTCAGCAAAGTACATGTTTCTGGCTTGGAAACTTGTTTCTGAGTGCTTCTGGACAAAAGTAACAGCCTAAGTGACAACATGCTGTCAAAATGCTTTTCTGGCCCTGAAAACACTAAAAGTGACATGTTGCTGTTTTCTGAGCAACTAGTGATGAAAACCACAAGAAACTGCCTTGCTACTATAGACTTCAGCAAAGTACATGTTTCTGGCTTGGAAACTTGTTTCTGAGTGCTTCTGGACAAAAGTAACAGCCTAAGTGACAACATGCTGTCAAAATGCTTTTCGGGCCCTGAAAACACTAAAAGTGACATGTTGCTGTTTTCTGAGCAACTAGTGATGAAAACCAGAAGAAACTGCCTTGCTACTATAGACTTCAGCAAAGTACATGTTTCTGGCTTGGAAACTTGTTTCTGAGTGCTTCTGGACAAAAGTAACAGCCTAAGTGACAACATGCTGTCAAAATGCTTTTCGGGCCCTGAAAACACTAAAAGTGACATGTTGCTGTTTTCTGAGCAACTAGTGATGAAAACCAGAAGAAACTGCCTTGCTACTATAGACTTCAGCAAAGTACATGTTTCTGGCTTGGAAACTTGTTTCTGAGTGCTTCTGGACAAAAGTAACAGCCTAAGTGACAACATGCTGTCAAAATGCTTTTCGGGCCCTGAAAATACTAAAAGTGACATGTTGCTGTTTTCTGACCAACTAGTGATGAAAACCAGAAGAAACTGCCTTGCTACTATAGACTTCAGCAAAGTACACGTTTCTGGCTTGGAAACTCGTTTCTGAGTGCTTCTGGACAAAAGTAACAGCCTAAGTGACAAAATGCTGTCAAAATGATTTTCGGGCCCTGAAAACACTAAAAGTGACATGTTGCTGTTTTCTGACCAACTAGTGATGAAAACCAGAAGAAACTGCCTTGCTACTATAGACTTCACCAAAGTACACGTTTCTGGCTTGGAAACTCGTTTCTGAGTGCTTCTGGACAAAAGTAACAGCCTAAGTGACAACATGCTGTCAAAATGCTTTTCGGGCCCTGAAAACACTAAAAGTGACATGTTGCTGTTTTCTGACCAACTAGTGATGAAAACCACAAGAAACTGCCTTGCTACTATAGACTTCACCAAAGTACACGTTTCTGGCTTGGAAACTCGTTTCTGAGTGCTTCTGGACAAAAGTAACAGCCTAAGTGACAACATGCTGTCAAAATGCTTTTCGGGCCCTGAAAATACTAAAAGTGACATGTTGCTGTTTTCTGACCAACTAGTGATGAAAACCAGAAGAAACTGCCTTGCTACTATAGACTTCACCAAAGTACACGTTTCTGGCTTGGAAACTCGTTTCTGAGTGCTTCTGGACAAAAGTAACAGCCTAAGTGACAACATGCTGTCAAAATGCTTTTCGGGCCCTGAAAACACTAAAAGTGACATGTTGCTGTTTTCTGACCAACTAGTGATGAAAACCAGAAGAAACTGCCTTGCTACTATAGACTTCACCAAAGTACACGTTTCTGGCTTGGAAACTCGTTTCTGAGTGCTTCTGGACAAAAGTAACAGCCTAAGTGACAAAATGCTGTCAAAATGATTTACGGGCCCTGAAAACACTAAAAGTGACATGTTGCTGTTTTCTGACCAACTAGTGATGAAAACCAGAAGAAACTGCCTTGCTACTATAGACTTCACCAAAGTACACGTTTCTGGCTTGGAAACTCGTTTCTGAGTGCTTCTGGACAAAAGTAACAGCCTAAGTGACAACATGCTGTCAAAATGCTTTTCGGGCCCTGAAAATACTAAAAGTGACATGATGCTGTTTTCTGGCCAACTAGTGATGGAAACCAGAGGAAACTGCCTTGCTACTGAAGAAGTCACCAAACCACATGTTTCTGGCTTGGGAATCTCAAAATGCTTTTCGGGGCCTGAAAACACTAAAAGTGACATGATGCTGTTTTCTGACCAACTAGTGATGAAAACCAGAAGAAACTGCCTTGCTACTATAGACTTCACCAAAGTACACGTTTCTGGCTTGGAAACTCGTTTCTGAGTGCTTCTGGACAAAAGTAACAGCCTAAGTGACAACATGCTGTCAAAATGCTTTTCGGGCCCTGAAAATACTAAAAGTGACATGATGCTCTTTTCTGGCCAACTAGTGATGGAAACCAGAGGAAACTGCCTTGCTACTGAAGAAGTCACCAAACCACATGTTTCTGGCTTGGGAATCTCAAAATGCTGTTCGGGGCCTGAAAACACTAAAAGTGACATGATGCTGTTTTCTGACCAACTAGTGATGAAAACCAGAAGAAACTGCCTTGCTACTATAGACTTCACCAAAGTACACGTTTCTGGCTTGGAAACTCGTTTCTGAGTGCTTCTGGACAAAAGTAACAGCCTAAGTGACAACATGCTGTCAAAATGCTTTTCGGGCCCTGAAAACACTAAAAGTGACATGTTGCTGTTTTCTGAGCAACTAGTGATGAAAACCACAAGAAACTGCCTTGCTACCATAGACTTCAGCAAAGTACATGTTTCTGGCTTGGAAACTCGTTTCTGAGTGCTTCTGGTGAAAAGTAACAGCCTAAGTGACAACATGCTGTCAAAATGCTTTTCGGGCCCTGAAAACACTAAAAGTGACATGTTGCTGTTTTCTGACCAACTAGTGATGAAAACCAGAAGAAACTGCCTTGCTACTATAGACTTCACCAAAGTACACGTTTCTGGCTTGGAAACTCATTTCTGGGTGCTTCTGGACAAAAGTAACAGCCTAAGTGACAACATGCTGTCAAAATGCTTTTCGGGCCCTGAAAACACTAAAAGTGACATGTTGCTGTTTTCTGACCAACTAGTGATGAAAACCAGAAGAAACTGCCTTGCTACTATAGACTTCAGCAAAGTACATGTTTCTGGCTTGGAAACTCATTTCTGGGTGCTTATGGACAAAAGTAACAGTCTAAGTGACAACATGCTGTCAAAATGCTTTTCGGGCCCTGAAAACACTAAAAGTGACATGTTGCTGTTTTCTGAGCAACTAGTGATGAAAACCAGAAGAAACTGCCTTGCTACTATAGACTTCAGCAAAGTACATGTTTCTGGCTTGGAAACTTGTTTCTGACTGCTTCTGGACAAAAGTAACAGCCTAAGTGACAACATGCTGTCAAAATGCTTTTCGGGCCCTGAAAACACTAAAAGTGACATGTTGCTGTTTTCTGAGCAACTAGTGATGAAAACCACAAGAAACTGCCTTGCTACTATAGACTTCAGCAAAGTACATGTTTCTGGCTTGGAAACTTGTTTCTGAGTGCTTCTGGACAAAAGTAACAGCCTAAGTGACAACATGCTGTCAAAATGCTTTTCTGGCCCTGAAAACACTAAAAGTGACATGTTGCTGTTTTCTGAGCAACTAGTGATGAAAACCACAAGAAACTGCCTTGCTACTATAGACTTCAGCAAAGTACATGTTTCTGGCTTGGAAACTTGTTTCTGAGTGCTTCTGGACAAAAGTAACAGCCTAAGTGACAACATGCTGTCAAAATGCTTTTCGGGCCCTGAAAACACTAAAAGTGACATGTTGCTGTTTTCTGAGCAACTAGTGATGAAAACCAGAAGAAACTGCCTTGCTACTATAGACTTCAGCAAAGTACATGTTTCTGGCTTGGAAACTTGTTTCTGAGTGCTTCTGGACAAAAGTAACAGCCTAAGTGACAACATGCTGTCAAAATGCTTTTCGGGCCCTGAAAACACTAAAAGTGACATGTTGCTGTTTTCTGAGCAACTAGTGATGAAAACCAGAAGAAACTGCCTTGCTACTATAGACTTCAGCAAAGTACACGTTTCTGGCTTGGAAACTCATTTCTGGGTGCTTCTGGACAAAAGTAACAGCCTAAGTGACAACATGCTGTCAAAATGCTTTTCGGGCCCTGAAAACACTAAAAGTGACATGTTGCTGTTTTCTGACCAACTAGTGATGAAAACCAGAAGAAACTGCCTTGCTACTATAGACTTCAGCAAAGTACATGTTTCTGGCTTGGAAACTTGTTTCTGACTGCTTCTGGACAAAAGTAACAGCCTAAGTGACAACATGCTGTCAAAATGCTTTTCTGGCCCTGAAAACACTAAAAGTGACATGTTGCTGTTTTCTGAGCAACTAGTGATGAAAACCACAAGAAACTGCCTTGCTACTATAGACTTCAGCAAAGTACATGTTTCTGGCTTGGAAACTTGTTTCTGAGTGCTTCTGGACAAAAGTAACAGCCTAAGTGACAACATGCTGTCAAAATGCTTTTCGGGCCCTGAAAACACTAAAAGTGACATGTTGCTGTTTTCTGAGCAACTAGTGATGAAAACCAGAAGAAACTGCCTTGCTACTATAGACTTCAGCAAAGTACATGTTTCTGGCTTGGAAACTTGTTTCTGAGTGCTTCTGGACAAAAGTAACAGCCTAAGTGACAACATGCTGTCAAAATGCTTTTCGGGCCCTGAAAACACTAAAAGTGACATGTTGCTGTTTTCTGAGCAACTAGTGATGAAAACCAGAAGAAACTGCCTTGCTACTATAGACTTCAGCAAAGTACATGTTTCTGGCTTGGAAACTTGTTTCTGAGTGCTTCTGGACAAAAGTAACAGCCTAAGTGACAACATGCTGTCAAAATGCTTTTCGGGCCCTGAAAATACTAAAAGTGACATGTTGCTGTTTTCTGACCAACTAGTGATGAAAACCAGAAGAAACTGCCTTGCTACTATAGACTTCAGCAAAGTACACGTTTCTGGCTTGGAAACTCGTTTCTGAGTGCTTCTGGACAAAAGTAACAGCCTAAGTGACAAAATGCTGTCAAAATGATTTTCGGGCCCTGAAAACACTAAAAGTGACATGTTGCTGTTTTCTGACCAACTAGTGATGAAAACCAGAAGAAACTGCCTTGCTACTATAGACTTCACCAAAGTACACGTTTCTGGCTTGGAAACTCGTTTCTGAGTGCTTCTGGACAAAAGTAACAGCCTAAGTGACAACATGCTGTCAAAATGCTTTTCGGGCCCTGAAAATACTAAAAGTGACATGATGCTGTTTTCTGGCCAACTAGTGATGGAAACCAGAGGAAACTGCCTTGCTACTGAAGAAGTCACCAAACCACATGTTTCTGGCTTGGGAATCTCAAAATGCTTTTCGGGGCCTGAAAACACTAAAAGTGACATGATGCTGTTTTCTGACCAACTAGTGATGAAAACCAGAAGAAACTGCCTTGCTACTATAGACTTCACCAAAGTACACGTTTCTGGCTTGGAAACTCGTTTCTGAGTGCTTCTGGACAAAAGTAACAGCCTAAGTGACAACATGCTGTCAAAATGCTTTTCGGGCCCTGAAAATACTAAAAGTGACATGATGCTCTTTTCTGGCCAACTAGTGATGGAAACCAGAGGAAACTGCCTTGCTACTGAAGAAGTCACCAAACCACATGTTTCTGGCTTGGGAATCTCAAAATGCTTTTCGGGGCCTGAAAAAACTAAAAGTGACATGATGCTGTTTTCTGACCAACTAGTGATGAAAACCAGAAGAAACTGCCTTGCTACTATAGACTTCACCAAAGTACACGTTTCTGGCTTGGAAACTCGTTTCTGAGTGCTTCTGGACAAAAGTAACAGCCTAAGTGACAACATGCTGTCAAAATGCTTTTCGGGCCCTGAAAACACTAAAAGTGACATGTTGCTGTTTTCTGAGCAACTAGTGATGAAAACCACAAGAAACTGCCTTGCTACCATAGACTTCAGCAAAGTACATGTTTCTGGCTTGGAAACTCGTTTCTGAGTGCTTCTGGTGAAAAGTAACAGCCTAAGTGACAACATGCTGTCAAAATGCTTTTCGGGCCCTGAAAACACTAAAAGTGACATGTTGCTGTTTTCTGAGCAACTAGTGATGAAAACCACAAGAAACTGCCTTGCTACTATAGACTTCAGCAAAGTACATGTTTCTGGCTTGGAAACTTGTTTCTGAGTGCTTCTGGACAAAAGTAACAGCCTAAGTGACAACATGCTGTCAAAATGCTTTTCTGGCCCTGAAAACACTAAAAGTGACATGTTGCTGTTTTCTGAGCAACTAGTGATGAAAACCACAAGAAACTGCCTTGCTACTATAGACTTCAGCAAAGTACATGTTTCTGGCTTGGAAACTTGTTTCTGAGTGCTTCTGGACAAAAGTAACAGCCTAAGTGACAACATGCTGTCAAAATGCTTTTCGGGCCCTGAAAACACTAAAAGTGACATGTTGCTGTTTTCTGAGCAACTAGTGATGAAAACCAGAAGAAACTGCCTTGCTACTATAGACTTCAGCAAAGTACATGTTTCTGGCTTGGAAACTTGTTTCTGAGTGCTTCTGGACAAAAGTAACAGCCTAAGTGACAACATGCTGTCAAAATGCTTTTCGGGCCCTGAAAACACTAAAAGTGACATGTTGCTGTTTTCTGAGCAACTAGTGATGAAAACCAGAAGAAACTGCCTTGCTACTATAGACTTCAGCAAAGTACACGTTTCTGGCTTGGAAACTCATTTCTGGGTGCTTCTGGACAAAAGTAACAGCCTAAGTGACAACATGCTGTCAAAATGCTTTTCGGGCCCTGAAAACACTAAAAGTGACATGTTGCTGTTTTCTGACCAACTAGTGATGAAAACCAGAAGAAACTGCCTTGCTACTATAGACTTCAGCAAAGTACATGTTTCTGGCTTGGAAACTTGTTTCTGACTGCTTCTGGACAAAAGTAACAGCCTAAGTGACAACATGCTGTCAAAATGCTTTTCTGGCCCTGAAAACACTAAAAGTGACATGTTGCTGTTTTCTGAGCAACTAGTGATGAAAACCACAAGAAACTGCCTTGCTACTATAGACTTCAGCAAAGTACATGTTTCTGGCTTGGAAACTTGTTTCTGAGTGCTTCTGGACAAAAGTAACAGCCTAAGTGACAACATGCTGTCAAAATGCTTTTCGGGCCCTGAAAATACTAAAAGTGACATGTTGCTGTTTTCTGACCAACTAGTGATGAAAACCAGAAGAAACTGCCTTGCTACTATAGACTTCAGCAAAGTACACGTTTCTGGCTTGGAAACTCGTTTCTGAGTGCTTCTGGACAAAAGTAACAGCCTAAGTGACAAAATGCTGTCAAAATGATTTTCGGGCCCTGAAAACACTAAAAGTGACATGTTGCTGTTTTCTGACCAACTAGTGATGAAAACCAGAAGAAACTGCCTTGCTACTATAGACTTCACCAAAGTACACGTTTCTGGCTTGGAAACTCGTTTCTGAGTGCTTCTGGACAAAAGTAACAGCCTAAGTGACAACATGCTGTCAAAATGCTTTTCGGGCCCTGAAAATACTAAAAGTGACATGATGCTGTTTTCTGGCCAACTAGTGATGGAAACCAGAGGAAACTGCCTTGCTACTGAAGAAGTCACCAAACCACATGTTTCTGGCTTGGGAATCTCAAAATGCTTTTCGGGGCCTGAAAACACTAAAAGTGACATGATGCTGTTTTCTGACCAACTAGTGATGAAAACCAGAAGAAACTGCCTTGCTACTATAGACTTCACCAAAGTACACGTTTCTGGCTTGGAAACTCGTTTCTGAGTGCTTCTGGACAAAAGTAACAGCCTAAGTGACAACATGCTGTCAAAATGCTTTTCGGGCCCTGAAAACACTAAAAGTGACATGTTGCTGTTTTCTGAGCAACTAGTGATGAAAACCAGAAGAAACTGCCTTGCTACTATAGACTTCAGCAAAGTACACGTTTCTGGCTTGGAAACTCATTTCTGGGTGCTTCTGGACAAAAGTAACAGCCTAAGTGACAACATGCTGTCAAAATGCTTTTCGGGCCCTGAAAACACTAAAAGTGACATGTTGCTGTTTTCTGACCAACTAGTGATGAAAACCACAAGAAACTGCCTTGCTACTATAGACTTCAGCAAAGTACATGTTTCTGGCTTGGAAACTTGTTTCTGACTGCTTCTGGACAAAAGTAACAGCCTAAGTGACAACATGCTGTCAAAATGCTTTTCTGGCCCTGAAAACACTAAAAGTGACATGTTGCTGTTTTCTGAGCAACTAGTGATGAAAACCACAAGAAACTGCCTTGCTACTATAGACTTCAGCAAAGTACATGTTTCTGGCTTGGAAACTTGTTTCTGAGTGCTTCTGGACAAAAGTAACAGCCTAAGTGACAACATGCTGTCAAAATGCTTTTCGGGCCCTGAAAATACTAAAAGTGACATGTTGCTGTTTTCTGACCAACTAGTGATGAAAACCAGAAGAAACTGCCTTGCTACTATAGACTTCAGCAAAGTACACGTTTCTGGCTTGGAAACTCGTTTCTGAGTGCTTCTGGACAAAAGTAACAGCCTAAGTGACAAAATGCTGTCAAAATGATTTTCGGGCCCTGAAAACACTAAAAGTGACATGTTGCTGTTTTCTGACCAACTAGTGATGAAAACCAGAAGAAACTGCCTTGCTACTATAGACTTCACCAAAGTACACGTTTCTGGCTTGGAAACTCGTTTCTGAGTGCTTCTGGACAAAAGTAACAGCCTAAGTGACAACATGCTGTCAAAATGCTTTTCGGGCCCTGAAAATACTAAAAGTGACATGATGCTGTTTTCTGGCCAACTAGTGATGGAAACCAGAGGAAACTGCCTTGCTACTGAAGAAGTCACCAAACCACATGTTTCTGGCTTGGGAATCTCAAAATGCTTTTCGGGGCCTGAAAACACTAAAAGTGACATGATGCTGTTTTCTGACCAACTAGTGATGAAAACCAGAAGAAACTGCCTTGCTACTATAGACTTCACCAAAGTACACGTTTCTGGCTTGGAAACTCGTTTCTGAGTGCTTCTGGACAAAAGTAACAGCCTAAGTGACAACATGCTGTCAAAATGCTTTTCGGGCCCTGAAAATACTAAAAGTGACATGATGCTCTTTTCTGGCCAACTAGTGATGGAAACCAGAGGAAACTGCCTTGCTACTGAAGAAGTCACCAAACCACATGTTTCTGGCTTGGGAATCTCAAAATGCTGTTCGGGGCCTGAAAACACTAAAAGTGACATGATGCTGTTTTCTGAGCAACTAGTGATGAAAACCAGAAGAAACTGCCTTGCTACTATAGACTTCACCAAAGTACACGTTTCTGGCTTGGAAACTCGTTTCTGAGTGCTTCTGGACAAAAGTAACAGCCTAAGTGACAACATGCTGTCAAAATGCTTTTCGGGCCCTGAAAACACTAAAAGTGACATGTTGCTGTTTTCTGAGCAACTAGTGATGAAAACCACAAGAAACTGCCTTGCTACTATAGACTTCAGCAAAGTACATGTTTCTGGCTTGGAAACTTGTTTCTGAGTGCTTCTGGACAAAAGTAACAGCCTAAGTGACAACATGCTGTCAAAATGCTTTTCTGGCCCTGAAAACACTAAAAGTGACATGTTGCTGTTTTCTGAGCAACTAGTGATGAAAACCACAAGAAACTGCCTTGCTACTATAGACTTCAGCAAAGTACATGTTTCTGGCTTGGAAACTTGTTTCTGAGTGCTTCTGGACAAAAGTAACAGCCTAAGTGACAACATGCTGTCAAAATGCTTTTCGGGCCCTGAAAACACTAAAAGTGACATGTTGCTGTTTTCTGAGCAACTAGTGATGAAAACCAGAAGAAACTGCCTTGCTACTATAGACTTCAGCAAAGTACATGTTTCTGGCTTGGAAACTTGTTTCTGAGTGCTTCTGGACAAAAGTAACAGCCTAAGTGACAACATGCTGTCAAAATGCTTTTCGGGCCCTGAAAACACTAAAAGTGACATGTTGCTGTTTTCTGAGCAACTAGTGATGAAAACCAGAAGAAACTGCCTTGCTACTATAGACTTCAGCAAAGTACACGTTTCTGGCTTGGAAACTCATTTCTGGGTGCTTCTGGACAAAAGTAACAGCCTAAGTGACAACATGCTGTCAAAATGCTTTTCGGGCCCTGAAAACACTAAAAGTGACATGTTGCTGTTTTCTGACCAACTAGTGATGAAAACCAGAAGAAACTGCCTTGCTACTATAGACTTCAGCAAAGTACATGTTTCTGGCTTGGAAACTTGTTTCTGACTGCTTCTGGACAAAAGTAACAGCCTAAGTGACAACATGCTGTCAAAATGCTTTTCTGGCCCTGAAAACACTAAAAGTGACATGTTGCTGTTTTCTGAGCAACTAGTGATGAAAACCACAAGAAACTGCCTTGCTACTATAGACTTCAGCAAAGTACATGTTTCTGGCTTGGAAACTTGTTTCTGAGTGCTTCTGGACAAAAGTAACAGCCTAAGTGACAACATGCTGTCAAAATGCTTTTCGGGCCCTGAAAACACTAAAAGTGACATGTTGCTGTTTTCTGAGCAACTAGTGATGAAAACCAGAAGAAACTGCCTTGCTACTATAGACTTCAGCAAAGTACATGTTTCTGGCTTGGAAACTTGTTTCTGAGTGCTTCTGGACAAAAGTAACAGCCTAAGTGACAACATGCTGTCAAAATGCTTTTCGGGCCCTGAAAACACTAAAAGTGACATGTTGCTGTTTTCTGAGCAACTAGTGATGAAAACCAGAAGAAACTGCCTTGCTACTATAGACTTCAGCAAAGTACATGTTTCTGGCTTGGAAACTTGTTTCTGACTGCTTCTGGACAAAAGTAACAGCCTAAGTGACAACATGCTGTCAAAATGCTTTTCTGGCCCTGAAAACACTAAAAGTGACATGTTGCTGTTTTCTGAGCAACTAGTGATGAAAACCACAAGAAACTGCCTTGCTACTATAGACTTCAGCAAAGTACATGTTTCTGGCTTGGAAACTTGTTTCTGAGTGCTTCTGGACAAAAGTAACAGCCTAAGTGACAACATGCTGTCAAAATGCTTTTCGGGCCCTGAAAACACTAAAAGTGACATGTTGCTGTTTTCTGACCAACTAGTGATGAAAACCAGAAGAAACTGCCTTGCTACTATAGACTTCACCAAAGTACACGTTTCTGGCTTGGAAACTCGTTTCTGAGTGCTTCTGGACAAAAGTGACAACATGCTGTCAAAATGCTTTTCGGGCCCTGAAAACACTAAAAGTGAAATGTTGCTGTTTTCTGACCAACTAGTGATGAAAACCAGAAGAAACTGCCTTGCTACTATAGACTTCACCAAAGTACACGTTTCTGGCTTGGAAACTCGTTTCTGAGTGCTTCTGGACAAAAGTAACAGCCTAAGTGACAACATGCTGTCAAAATGCTTTTCGGGCCCTGAAAACACTAAAAGTGACATGTTGCTGTTTTCTGACCAACTAGTGATGAAAACCAGAAGAAACTGCCTTGCTACTATAGACTTCACCAAAGTACACGTTTCTGGCTTGGAAACTCGTTTCTGAGTGCTTCTGGACAAAAGTAACAGCCTAAGTGACAACATGCTGTCAAAATGCTTTTCGGGCCCTGAAAATACTAAAAGTGACATGTTGCTGTTTTCTGAGCAACTAGTGATGAAAACCAGAAGAAACTGCCTTGCTACTATAGACTTCACCAAAGTACACGTTTCTGGCTTGGAAACTCGTTTCTGAGTGCTTCTGGACAAAAGTAACAGCCTAAGTGACAACATGCTGTCAAAATGCTTTTCGGGCCCTGAAAACACTAAAAGTGACATGTTGCTGTTTTCTGACCAACTAGTGATGAAAACCAGAAGAAACTGCCTTGCTACTATAGACTTCACCAAAGTACACGTTTCTGGCTTGGAAACTCGTTTCTGAGTGCTTCTGGACAAAAGTAACAGCCTAAGTGACAAAATGCTGTCAAAATGATTTACGGGCCCTGAAAACACTAAAAGTGACATGTTGCTGTTTTCTGACCAACTAGTGATGAAAACCAGAAGAAACTGCCTTGCTACTATAGACTTCACCAAAGTACACGTTTCTGGCTTGGAAACTCGTTTCTGAGTGCTTCTGGACAAAAGTAACAGCCTAAGTGACAACATGCTGTCAAAATGCTTTTCGGGCCCTGAAAACACTAAAAGTGACATGTTGCTGTTTTCTGAGCAACTAGTGATGAAAACCAGAAGAAACTGCCTTGCTACTATAGACTTCACCAAAGTACACGTTTCTGGCTTGGAAACTCGTTTCTGAGTGCTTCTGGACAAAAGTAACAGCCTAAGTGACAACATGCTGTCAAAATGCTTTTCGGGCCCTGAAAATACTAAAAGTGACATGATGCTGTTTTCTGGCCAACTAGTGATGGAAACCAGAGGAAACTGCCTTGCTACTGAAGAAGTCACCAAACCACATGTTTCTGGCTTGGGAATCTCAAAATGCTTTTCGGGGCCTGAAAACACTAAAAGTGACATGATGCTGTTTTCTGACCAACTAGTGATGAAAACCAGAAGAAACTGCCTTGCTACTATAGACTTCACCAAAGTACACGTTTCTGGCTTGGAAACTCGTTTCTGAGTGCTTCTGGACAAAAGTAACAGCCTAAGTGACAACATGCTGTCAAAATGCTTTTCGGGCCCTGAAAACACTAAAAGTGACATGTTGCTGTTTTCTGAGCAACTAGTGATGAAAACCAGAAGAAACTGCCTTGCTACTATAGACTTCAGCAAAGTACACGTTTCTGGCTTGGAAACTCATTTCTGGGTGCTTCTGGACAAAAGTAACAGCCTAAGTGACAACATGCTGTCAAATGCTTTTCGGGCCCTGAAAACACTAAAAGTGACATGTTGCTGTTTTCTGACCAACTAGTGATGAAAACCACAAGAAACTGCCTTGCTACTATAGACTTCAGCAAAGTACATGTTTCTGGCTTGGAAACTTGTTTCTGACTGCTTCTGGACAAAAGTAACAGCCTAAGTGACAACATGCTGTCAAAATGCTTTTCTGGCCCTGAAAACACTAAAAGTGACATGTTGCTGTTTTCTGAGCAACTAGTGATGAAAACCACAAGAAACTGCCTTGCTACTATAGACTTCAGCAAAGTACATGTTTCTGGCTTGGAAACTTGTTTCTGAGTGCTTCTGGACAAAAGTAACAGCCTAAGTGACAACATGCTGTCAAAATGCTTTTCGGGCCCTGAAAATACTAAAAGTGACATGTTGCTGTTTTCTGACCAACTAGTGATGAAAACCAGAAGAAACTGCCTTGCTACTATAGACTTCAGCAAAGTACACGTTTCTGGCTTGGAAACTCGTTTCTGAGTGCTTCTGGACAAAAGTAACAGCCTAAGTGACAAAATGCTGTCAAAATGATTTTCGGGCCCTGAAAACACTAAAAGTGACATGTTGCTGTTTTCTGACCAACTAGTGATGAAAACCAGAAGAAACTGCCTTGCTACTATAGACTTCACCAAAGTACACGTTTCTGGCTTGGAAACTCGTTTCTGAGTGCTTCTGGACAAAAGTAACAGCCTAAGTGACAACATGCTGTCAAAATGCTTTTCGGGCCCTGAAAATACTAAAAGTGACATGATGCTGTTTTCTGGCCAACTAGTGATGGAAACCAGAGGAAACTGCCTTGCTACTGAAGAAGTCACCAAACACATGTTTCTGGCTTGGGAATCTCAAAATGCTTTTCGGGGCCTGAAAACACTAAAAGTGACATGATGCTGTTTTCTGACCAACTAGTGATGAAAACCAGAAGAACTGCCTTGCTACTATAGACTTCACCAAAGTACACGTTTCTGGCTTGGAATGGAAACTCGTTTCTGAGTGCTTCTGGACAAAAGTAACAGCCTAAGTGACAACATGCTGTCAAAATGCTTTTCGGGCCCTGAAAATACTAAAAGTGACATGATGCTCTTTTCTGGCCAACTAGTGATGGAAACCAGAGGAAACTGCCTTGCTACTGAAGAAGTCACCAAACCACATGTTTCTGGCTTGGGAATCTCAAAATGCTGTTCGGGGCCTGAAAACACTAAAAGTGACATGATGCTGTTTTCTGAGCAACTAGTGATGAAAACCAGAAGAAACTGCCTTGCTACTATAGACTTCACCAAAGTACACGTTTCTGGCTTGGAAACTCGTTTCTGAGTGCTTCTGGACAAAAGTAACAGCCTAAGTGACAACATGCTGTCAAAATGCTTTTCGGGCCCTGAAAACACTAAAAGTGACATGTTGCTGTTTTCTGAGCAACTAGTGATGAAAACCACAAGAAACTGCCTTGCTACTATAGACTTCAGCAAAGTACATGTTTCTGGCTTGGAAACTTGTTTCTGAGTGCTTCTGGACAAAAGTAACAGCCTAAGTGACAACATGCTGTCAAAATGCTTTTCTGGCCCTGAAAACACTAAAAGTGACATGTTGCTGTTTTCTGAGCAACTAGTGATGAAAACCACAAGAAACTGCCTTGCTACTATAGACTTCAGCAAAGTACATGTTTCTGGCTTGGAAACTTGTTTCTGAGTGCTTCTGGACAAAAGTAACAGCCTAAGTGACAACATGCTGTCAAAATGCTTTTCGGGCCCTGAAAACACTAAAAGTGACATGTTGCTGTTTTCTGAGCAACTAGTGATGAAAACCAGAAGAAACTGCCTTGCTACTATAGACTTCAGCAAAGTACATGTTTCTGGCTTGGAAACTTGTTTCTGAGTGCTTCTGGACAAAAGTAACAGCCTAAGTGACAACATGCTGTCAAAATGCTTTTCGGGCCCTGAAAACACTAAAAGTGACATGTTGCTGTTTTCTGAGCAACTAGTGATGAAAACCAGAAGAAACTGCCTTGCTACTATAGACTTCAGCAAAGTACACGTTTCTGGCTTGGAAACTCATTTCTGGGTGCTTCTGGACAAAAGTAACAGCCTAAGTGACAACATGCTGTCAAAATGCTTTTCGGGCCCTGAAAACACTAAAAGTGACATGTTGCTGTTTTCTGACCAACTAGTGATGAAAACCAGAAGAAACTGCCTTGCTACTATAGACTTCAGCAAAGTACATGTTTCTGGCTTGGAAACTTGTTTCTGACTGCTTCTGGACAAAAGTAACAGCCTAAGTGACAACATGCTGTCAAAATGCTTTTCTGGCCCTGAAAACACTAAAGTGACATGTTGCTGTTTTCTGAGCAACTAGTGATGAAAACCACAAGAAACTGCCTTGCTACTATAGACTTCAGCAAAGTACATGTTTCTGGCTTGGAAACTTGTTTCTGAGTGCTTCTGGACAAAAGTAACAGCCTAAGTGACAACATGCTGTCAAAATGCTTTTCGGGCCCTGAAAACACTAAAAGTGACATGTTGCTGTTTTCTGAGCAACTAGTGATGAAAACCAGAAGAAACTGCCTTGCTACTATAGACTTCAGCAAAGTACATGTTTCTGGCTTGGAAACTTGTTTCTGAGTGCTTCTGGACAAAAGTAACAGCCTAAGTGACAACATGCTGTCAAAATGCTTTTCGGGCCCTGAAAACACTAAAAGTGACATGTTGCTGTTTTCTGAGCAACTAGTGATGAAAACCAGAAGAAACTGCCTTGCTACTATAGACTTCAGCAAAGTACATGTTTCTGGCTTGGAAACTTGTTTCTGACTGCTTCTGGACAAAAGTAACAGCCTAAGTGACAACATGCTGTCAAAATGCTTTTCTGGCCCTGAAAACACTAAAAGTGACATGTTGCTGTTTTCTGAGCAACTAGTGATGAAAACCACAAGAAACTGCCTTGCTACTATAGACTTCAGCAAAGTACATGTTTCTGGCTTGGAAACTTGTTTCTGAGTGCTTCTGGACAAAAGTAACAGCCTAAGTGACAACATGCTGTCAAAATGCTTTTCGGGCCCTGAAAACACTAAAAGTGACATGTTGCTGTTTTCTGACCAACTAGTGATGAAAACCAGAAGAAACTGCCTTGCTACTATAGACTTCACCAAAGTACACGTTTCTGGCTTGGAAACTCGTTTCTGAGTGCTTCTGGACAAAAGTGACAACATGCTGTCAAAATGCTTTTCGGGCCCTGAAAACACTAAAAGTGAAATGTTGCTGTTTTCTGACCAACTAGTGATGAAAACCAGAAGAAACTGCCTTGCTACTATAGACTTCACCAAAGTACACGTTTCTGGCTTGGAAACTCGTTTCTGAGTGCTTCTGGACAAAAGTAACAGCCTAAGTGACAACATGCTGTCAAAATGCTTTTCGGGCCCTGAAAACACTAAAAGTGACATGTTGCTGTTTTCTGACCAACTAGTGATGAAAACCAGAAGAAACTGCCTTGCTACTATAGACTTCACCAAAGTACACGTTTCTGGCTTGGAAACTCGTTTCTGAGTGCTTCTGGACAAAAGTAACAGCCTAAGTGACAACATGCTGTCAAAATGCTTTTCGGGCCCTGAAAATACTAAAAGTGACATGTTGCTGTTTTCTGACCAACTAGTGATGAAAACCAGAAGAAACTGCCTTGCTACTATAGACTTCACCAAAGTACACGTTTCTGGCTTGGAAACTCGTTTCTGAGTGCTTCTGGACAAAAGTAACAGCCTAAGTGACAACATGCTGTCAAAATGCTTTTCGGGCCCTGAAAACACTAAAAGTGACATGTTGCTGTTTTCTGACCAACTAGTGATGAAAACCAGAAGAAACTGCCTTGCTACTATAGACTTCACCAAAGTACACGTTTCTGGCTTGGAAACTCGTTTCTGAGTGCTTCTGGACAAAAGTAACAGCCTAAGTGACAAAATGCTGTCAAAATGATTTACGGGCCCTGAAAACACTAAAAGTGACATGTTGCTGTTTTCTGACCAACTAGTGATGAAAACCAGAAGAAACTGCCTTGCTACTATAGACTTCACCAAAGTACACGTTTCTGGCTTGGAAACTCGTTTCTGAGTGCTTCTGGACAAAAGTAACAGCCTAAGTGACAACATGCTGTCAAAATGCTTTTCGGCCCTGAAAACACTAAAAGTGACATGTTGCTGTTTTCTGAGCAACTAGTGATGAAAACCACAAGAAACTGCCTTGCTACTATAGACTTCACCAAAGTACACGTTTCTGGCTTGGAAACTCGTTTCTGAGTGCTTCTGGACAAAAGTAACAGCCTAAGTGACAACATGCTGTCAAAATGCTTTTCGGGCCCTGAAAATACTAAAAGTGACATGTTGCTGTTTTCTGACCAACTAGTGATGAAAACCAGAAGAAACTGCCTTGCTACTATAGACTTCAGCAAAGTACACGTTTCTGGCTTGGAAACTCGTTTCTGAGTGCTTCTGGACAAAAGTAACAGCCTAAGTGACAAAATGCTGTCAAAATGATTTCGGGCCCTGAAAACACTAAAAGTGACATGTTGCTGTTTTCTGACCAACTAGTGATGAAAACCAGAAGAAACTGCCTTGCTACTATAGACTTCACCAAAGTACACGTTTCTGGCTTGGAAACTCGTTTCTGAGTGCTTCTGGACAAAAGTAACAGCCTAAGTGACAACATGCTGTCAAAATGCTTTTCGGGCCCTGAAAATACTAAAAGTGACATGATGCTGTTTTCTGGCCAACTAGTGATGGAAACCAGAGGAAACTGCCTTGCTACTGAAGAAGTCACCAAACCACATGTTTCTGGCTTGGGAATCTCAAAATGCTTTTCGGGGCCTGAAAACACTAAAGTGACATGATGCTGTTTTCTGACCAACTAGTGATGAAAACCAGAAGAAACTGCCTTGCTACTATAGACTTCAGCAAAGTACATGTTTCTGGCTTGGAAACTCGTTTCTGAGTGCTTCTGGTGAAAAGTAACAGCCTAAGTGACAACATGCTGTCAAAATGCTTTTCGGGCCCTGAAAACACTAAAAGTGACATGTTGCTGTTTTCTGACCAACTAGTGATGAAAACAGAAGAAACTGCCTTGCTACTATAGACTTCAGCAAAGTACATGTTTCTGGCTTGGAAACTCATTTCTGGGTGCTTATGGACAAAAGTAACAGTCTAAGTGACAACATGCTGTCAAAATGCTTTTCGGGCCCTGAAAACACTAAAAGTGACATGTTGCTGTTTTCTGAGCAACTAGTGATGAAAACCAGAAGAAACTGCCTTGCTACTATAGACTTCAGCAAAGTACATGTTTCTGGCTTGGAAACTTGTTTCTGACTGCTTCTGGACAAAAGTAACAGCCTAAGTGACAACATGCTGTCAAAATGCTTTTCGGGCCCTGAAAACACTAAAGTGACATGTTGCTGTTTTCTGAGCAACTAGTGATGAAAACCACAAGAAACTGCCTTGCTACTATAGACTTCAGCAAAGTACATGTTTCTGGCTTGGAAACTTGTTTCTGAGTGCTTCTGGACAAAAGTAACAGCCTAAGTGACAACATGCTGTCAAAATGCTTTTCTGGCCCTGAAAACACTAAAAGTGACATGTTGCTGTTTTCTGAGCAACTAGTGATGAAAACCACAAGAAACTGCCTTGCTACTATAGACTTCAGCAAAGTACATGTTTCTGGCTTGGAAACTTGTTTCTGAGTGCTTCTGGACAAAAGTAACAGCCTAAGTGACAACATGCTGTCAAAATGCTTTTCGGGCCCTGAAAACACTAAAAGTGACATGTTGCTGTTTTCTGAGCAACTAGTGATGAAAACCAGAAGAAACTGCCTTGCTACTATAGACTTCAGCAAAGTACATGTTTCTGGCTTGGAAACTTGTTTCTGAGTGCTTCTGGACAAAAGTAACAGCCTAAGTGACAACATGCTGTCAAAATGCTTTTCGGGCCCTGAAAACACTAAAAGTGACATGTTGCTGTTTTCTGAGCAACTAGTGATGAAAACCAGAAGAAACTGCCTTGCTACTATAGACTTCAGCAAAGTACACGTTTCTGGCTTGGAAACTCATTTCTGGGTGCTTCTGGACAAAAGTAACAGCCTAAGTGACAACATGCTGTCAAAATGCTTTTCGGGCCCTGAAAACACTAAAAGTGACATGTTGCTGTTTTCTGACCAACTAGTGATGAAAACCAGAAGAAACTGCCTTGCTACTATAGACTTCAGCAAAGTACATGTTTCTGGCTTGGAAACTTGTTTCTGACTGCTTCTGGACAAAAGTAACAGCCTAAGTGACAACATGCTGTCAAAATGCTTTTCTGGCCCTGAAAACACTAAAAGTGACATGTTGCTGTTTTCTGAGCAACTAGTGATGAAAACCACAAGAAACTGCCTTGCTACTATAGACTTCAGCAAAGTACATGTTTCTGGCTTGGAAACTTGTTTCTGAGTGCTTCTGGACAAAAGTAACAGCCTAAGTGACAACATGCTGTCAAAATGCTTTTCGGGCCCTGAAAACACTAAAAGTGACATGTTGCTGTTTTCTGAGCAACTAGTGATGAAAACCAGAAGAAACTGCCTTGCTACTATAGACTTCACCAAAGTACACGTTTCTGGCTTGGAAACTCGTTTCTGAGTGCTTCTGGACAAAAGTAACAGCCTAAGTGACAACATGCTGTCAAAATGCTTTTCGGGCCCTGAAAACACTAAAAGTGACATGTTGCTGTTTTCTGAGCAACTAGTGATGAAAACCAGAAGAAACTGCCTTGCTACTATAGACTTCAGCAAAGTACATGTTTCTGGCTTGGAAACTTGTTTCTGAGTGCTTCTGGACAAAAGTAACAGCCTAAGTGACAACATGCTGTCAAAATGCTTTTCGGGCCTGAAAACACTAAAAGTGACATGTTGCTGTTTTCTGAGCAACTAGTGATGAAAACCAGAAGAAACTGCCTTGCTACTATAGACTTCAGCAAAGTACACGTTTCTGGCTTGGAAACTCATTTCTGGGTGCTTCTGGACAAAAGTAACAGCCTAAGTGACAACATGCTGTCAAAATGCTTTTCGGGCCCTGAAAACACTAAAAGTGACATGTTGCTGTTTTCTGACCAACTAGTGATGAAAACCAGAAGAAACTGCCTTGCTACTATAGACTTCAGCAAAGTACATGTTTCTGGCTTGGAAACTTGTTTCTGACTGCTTCTGGACAAAAGTAACAGCCTAAGTGACAACATGCTGTCAAAATGCTTTTCTGGCCCTGAAAACACTAAAAGTGACATGTTGCTGTTTTCTGAGCAACTAGTGATGAAAACCACAAGAAACTGCCTTGCTACTATAGACTTCAGCAAAGTACATGTTTCTGGCTTGGAAACTTGTTTCTGAGTGCTTCTGGACAAAAGTAACAGCCTAAGTGACAACATGCTGTCAAAATGCTTTTCGGGCCCTGAAAACACTAAAAGTGACATGTTGCTGTTTTCTGAGCAACTAGTGATGAAAACCAGAAGAAACTGCCTTGCTACTATAGACTTCAGCAAAGTACATGTTTCTGGCTTGGAAACTTGTTTCTGAGTGCTTCTGGACAAAAGTAACAGCCTAAGTGACAACATGCTGTCAAAATGCTTTTCGGGCCCTGAAAACACTAAAAGTGACATGTTGCTGTTTTCTGAGCAACTAGTGATGAAAACCAGAAGAAACTGCCTTGCTACTATAGACTTCAGCAAAGTACATGTTTCTGGCTTGGAAACTTGTTTCTGACTGCTTCTGGACAAAAGTAACAGCCTAAGTGACAACATGCTGTCAAAATGCTTTTCTGGCCCTGAAAACACTAAAAGTGACATGTTGCTGTTTTCTGAGCAACTAGTGATGAAAACCACAAGAAACTGCCTTGCTACTATAGACTTCAGCAAAGTACATGTTTCTGGCTTGGAAACTTGTTTCTGAGTGCTTCTGGACAAAAGTAACAGCCTAAGTGACAACATGCTGTCAAAATGCTTTTCGGGCCCTGAAAACACTAAAAGTGACATGTTGCTGTTTTCTGACCAACTAGTGATGAAAACCAGAAGAAACTGCCTTGCTACTATAGACTTCACCAAAGTACACGTTTCTGGCTTGGAAACTCGTTTCTGAGTGCTTCTGGACAAAAGTGACAACATGCTGTCAAAATGCTTTTCGGGCCCTGAAAACACTAAAAGTGAAATGTTGCTGTTTTCTGACCAACTAGTGATGAAAACCAGAAGAAACTGCCTTGCTACTATAGACTTCACCAAAGTACACGTTTCTGGCTTGGAAACTCGTTTCTGAGTGCTTCTGGACAAAAGTAACAGCCTAAGTGAC